>NW_007726639.1:4792-94660 GCF_000696425.1 Galeopterus variegatus | reverse complement strand
GGGGGGTGGGGAGGAGCCTCCAAGCTAGGGCTCAACTGCTCAGAACTGACCACCTGCTGAGCCTCCCCTACGCTTTGCCCCTGCTGGGCGGGGAACTGGGGCCAAGCTGCATCTCATCCCACAGCCTCAGCTCCTCAGAAGGACACGCTGCAGATGGCTCCTAGGAACACTAGCCCCCAAGGAGTAGTTTGGCAGCACCTCTGGAAGGGATTAGCTGGCAGACACCACAGGGTCTGAGCAGGAGCCCCATCACAAAGCCTGAAGGGCTTCCAGCTTGAACCAAGGGCCTGCTGGCATTCTCGCCCATGGCCATCCCTGTCCCTCAGACCCTTTCCTGGGGCTGCCATCATCTCCTCCCTCACCAGTCAGCCCTGTCCTCCAAGGTCTCAGAGCATGGCTTTTGGAGCCCAGCAGCCTAATAGACCTATAGCGTGTTCCTTTACTTCTCTGTGCTTCCATTTCTTGGTCTCAAAGCGGGGAAATAATGGTGTCTCCGTGGCGGAGCTGTGGTAAGGATCAAAACAGTTAACGTATGCCAAGTTCCTCACCCAGTGCCTGGCACATATTAAGCTCTCTATAAATGGTAGCCGTATTCTGGCTCTTAGTATTATCCATATGTGGGGGCACCCTGAGCTGGACCCTAGTCCTACAGCCTATGGCCGTATGGGTCCCTGGGGGCCAAGGTGGAATTGGATGATAGGAAGTGCCCTAAGGTGAGGGTCCCTGGATGAAGCAGAGCCTGCCCGGGGTAGGGTAGGGGGCTGGGAGGGGGAGGCTTGCAGCCTGAAGTCTCCTGAGTGGGAGCTGGTCCATTCGAGGCTGAGGGCTCTAGAATGAAGAACAGATTATGCCTATTGCCCATCCACTCTCTTCCACCTCTGCCTATTCATCTGAACGGGCAATTTTTTCACTAAAGAGGAGGACTTCTTGGAGGAAGAGGCTTCCAGGGAAGGGAAAAGTTTGTGGAGCCAGGTTGGTTCCTTGGAAAGGCACTTGGAGACAGACAGACCTGGATTCAAATTCCTTTTCCCACTTGTTAGCTGTGTGCCTTGGGCCCCTGACTCCACCTCTCCCAACCTCAGTTTGCTCCTGTGTATGGAAGGAGCTAGTCTCATATCTCCCACATAGGGTGGCTGTGGGGATTAGCTAGAAAAACATGTGGCAGCATGTTAGTAGGGGCTTCGTAAATAGCCATTTCCTCCCCTGTTCCCCCTTCCTTCACATGTAAGGAGAGCAATTATCTCCCTGTGTTTGTGCATGTGCTGACTGCTTCTCCCCACCCAATTCCTCAGCGTGGAGGTGTCGGGCCACTACCTTCCTTCCCACCGCACACAGGCCTTCTCTGTGTTGGCAAGGAGAGGGGAGGGGGAGGTGGAAGCAGGCAGTGGTTTGGGGCCCAGGGAGAATGTCTCGGCGCCTGCCCACCACCTCTGGCCTGCTGCTCCAGGCAGCATGCTAATTAAGCCAGGAGTGCCCACAGAACAGAACTGCAGGCCCCCTGCCTCAACCCAGCCCCCAGTGGCCTAGCAGGGAAATGGCTGCACAGACAGGCCCTTTGCTTGGGGCTTGGGGGTGGGGTAGAGCTGGGCTGGGCAGTGGCCCAGAGAGGAAACAGAGGAGGGGTTGGCAGGGGTCTGGTGGAGCCTGGTCTGTTAGGCAGGGCAGGAACCAGGAGATATGAGGAGAAGGCCACAATTTCTGCTTGATCCTGGGCTGTGCTGGGCCTGGTCTGGCCCGGCCCTGCCTGTAAAGGAGGTGTTGACAGAATGATGGGGTGGGAGGTCCCCAGATGGGGGCACTGCAGGGCCAGCATGCTGGGAGGTGATTGCCTGGTACCTTGTCCTGGGTTTTCTGGGCTCTACTACCTTCTAATTATTCATGTGACTCAGGGCAAGTCCTTTCACTTCCCTGAGCCTCAGTTTCCTCTTCTCTAAAATGGGGCTGATAATAAATATGTGGTGTGGAGCCATGGCTAGGCTAATGTCTCCAATCCTGCCGACGCCAATTGCAGAGCTACACGACCACGCCAGTTGCTGGGCTCTTTTACCTGCCGGTAATCCTGTCAATGGGTCTGGAGCTCACAGACCCCTCAAGCCCATTCACAGACTGGGTCACAAGCCCTTCACACACCAGGCTAAGTCCCCAGACCCCTTCACGCAGGTCTCTCTCTGTCTCTCACAAGAACAGCGACAAAACTAAAAAGATACACTGGCGCACACGCGCACTAACTCCACACACACACACACAACTTGCTTACAAAGGATGCTGAACCACACCCAACTGGATCCGAGGCGAGGGCCCCGACCAAACCATCCTATTTTCCTAACATGTGGTAAAAAGCATGCGTGGAAATGAGGCACACTAGATTCAGGAGAGTGGTTACCTCTGAGGACGGTGGGAGGAAGGGGAATGTGACAGGAGGGGAGTACACAAGGACTCTTTATCTGGATTGTTCTGTTCCTAAAACAAGATGTGAAGCAAACGTGGGAGGCTGTTAAGATTTGGCAAAGCTGGATGATGGGTACACGGGTATTTGTTAAATTTTTCTTGTGTTTTTGTCTTCATTCCTGAAATATCTCATAATAAAACGGATGTCCAGAGACAGCATCATGCACAGGATTCGAAATGTGCTGAACCTCAAGCATCTTCTACAGGAGTGAAGCTGACGTGCCCTGGGAAGCAAACTCTAGTGCTGATGGAGAATCTGAGGTGCAGGCATATGGGAATATGTGCATTTTAAGTTAAGTGATTGGGCAAAAAACAATCTTGAAATTCACATACTCTTCTGTGACGTATGCTTCCCAACAGGCAGGTACGAGTAACTAAGGCATCAGTTAAGCACTAGAACTGGGATCAATAAGTGGACATGGAGTCTGTGGCATGCGTAAGGCTGCTCCTGCTGTTGCTGAGTGCTGGAGTGTTGGGCTGAACCCTATTCCTGTGACTGCCTAGATCACTGGTTCCCAGCCCTGGCTGCACATTAGAATCAGCTGAGGAGCTCTGAAAACATAAGAATGTCCAGGCCCCACCCCCATGGATTCTGACTTAATTGGTCTAGGGTGGGGCCTGGACATTCGTATGTTTTCAGAGCTCCCCAGGTGATTCCCCTGTGCAGCCAGGGCTGAGAAACACTGGGCTACAGCCAGCAGAGGCCGTCCCCAGCACCCCTCGGTCTCTCCCTATTACCTGCTTTGAGAGGGAGGCCTGGATCCTAGGCACAACCAGTTGCTCTTCCTGAACCAAAGCTATGTGACCCCGGGACGTAGCTGCCTTCTGCCATCAAAGCCTTAAGAGCATACTGCCCAGAAGCCCTGACCTGCCTCCCCCAACTCATGGAGTCGGCTTTTAAGTGGGTTGAGGAGATGAAAAAGAATCATCCCCCCACCATGAGGCTGGGTGAGGTTGTAATTAAAATTATCTGTTCCACGGGCTACAACTCCATCCCCATCTTCTGGGCTTCTTGCCCTGGTGACCTCAGCAAGCTGCTCGAAACTCTTCCCATGCCTTCCAGGAAGGCGCATTGTCCTGATTCTCCTCCAACCTCTCTGGTGATACCCTCCACAAACACACACTCATGTACACTGTCTTAATGCTTTGGGGATGCTATAACAGAGTACCATAGACTGGGTGGCTTATAAATAACAAATACTTATTTCTCACTGTTCTGGAGGCTGGGAAGTTCAAGATCAAGGCACTGGCAGATTTGGTGTCTGGTGAGGGACTGATTTCTAGATGGCTGTCTTCTCACTGTGTCCTCACGTGGCAGAAGGAGCGAGGGTCTCTCTGGGATCTCTTTTATAAGGGCACTAATCCTGCTCATGAGGGCTTCTTTCTCATGACCTAATCACCTCCCAAAGGTCCCACCTCTTAGGGTGTTAGGATTTCAACATAGGAATTTAGGGGGGGTACATAAACATTCAGACTATAGCAGAGCCCAGTGTTGCCAGATCCTTCAATTTATCCACAGAAGCCAGAAATCCAAAACTTGGTAAAATCTCTAGAGTTTTCAATGTTGGAAAATCATTGAGATTTTTGTAAAATTATGTGCTGGGCCACACAAAACACATCTGTGACCAGGTGCTGCTCATTGGCTCCTGTCTTGCAATATCCAGGCTCTCCCCACACCCATCCCCTGCTTGATGTGCTCTTCCCTCCCCTCCTACCCCAAGCCTTCCCAGTCTTCAAGGCACAGCTGAGGTCTCACCAACCTGGCCAAGCCTTCCCTCGACACCCCAGACCACTCCAACTTCCTGCGACCTTTAACATTCCATATCATGTACCTGGCACCCAGCTAGGATGCATAGGAGGGCAGCAGAGCACCGAGGTCAGAGGTTAGAAGTACAGAATTGTAATTAGGCTGCCTGGATTTGAATACTGGCTTAGCTACTTATTAGCTGTGTGATCTTAGGCAAGTTTTTTACATTTTCTGTTGACCCAGTTTCTTTCTCATGGGGTTGTTATAAGGATTAAATGGGATAATCTATAAAAAGCACTTGGAATAACACTTGGTTTATAATAAACACTCAATAAACAATACCTGTTATTATCATTGCTGCTGGGGGTTGTTCAGTTGCTATTTATATGTTCAAACTTTGCCTGTTGAACTATAAACCCAGAGAGGGCAGGAATTATGCTTTATAGCTCCTGTATCCTCCCCCATCTGCACCCTCCACTGCCAAACTTAGTCCACATACCCGGGAACATGACGAATGCATGGGAAAATGTTGGTTGCCACAGACTGAATTCAACCAACAAACATATCTAGCATACCAAATCTGTATCAGGCACTGTGCTAGGCACCAGCAGCAAGGCACAGAGCACCAGCACTAGCATTGGTATCAGATGCCCCTGCTTTCTAGCTGCAGGAGTGCCGGCCAACTAATTCACATCCCTAACCTTTATTTCAGCATCTGTAAGATGGCAAGAATTCCCACCATCTGGGGTTGTTGGGGGCACTAGGGGAGAGGTATGGGTATAGCTTTTGTAAGATTTGAACGAAAGTACTAAAGCGTCAGTCCATGGGTAGAAAGCTGGCAGATAGGCCACTTCTCCCAGTGGCCTCTGGCTCTGATCCTGTGGCCCTGAGTGGTTTGTCTGTAGACTACCTCACTGCCTGGTGCGTGCAGTCTCCAGGCTCCCTCTCCCAGAACACACCCCTGCCGGGGGCGGGGCATAGAGGTGATTGTGTGCAGCTGACCCGATTGCAGGATGGATAAGATAGAGGGGCTTATGTCATAGACTCACAGGCAACTTTAAAGTGAGCTTTAGACACTGTTCTTTCAAAAGTTCCTGAGGGATTTTCACTATCTCGGTAAGCTCTGCCTGCTTGGCTCACTCTCCACTCCCTGTCCTTTGCTACCCTCTGGCAACTACATATGTATACCCTTCATTATGCTGAATAACTTGACTTTCTCCAGCCCCTGCCCCAAGACAGCTCCAAGACCACCTTCCTACGTCCCCAAACTCATTAACGTGCTCTACTCAACCCTGGACCACTTGCTTTCTCACCCTTTCTCTTTGCCTCAGAGGGGAAGGTGGCAGTGTACAGATTTATCCCCCACCCTCGCCTGCTTGGATACCAGAAGTGATATAGTTACTTGGGTTAAAACGATTTTTTCCTTCTATTACCTGTGTGCCTGCACCCGCCCACACACATGTGAAGCATGTAGTGCAGCACCTGGCCCATGAGAAGTGTCATGTGTGGTGGTTACCCTTCTTGCCCCTATCCCACCCTTCAGGTTCTGAGGCCACAGAGAAGAAAGATGTAATCTGTGACCCCCACCCCACCCAAGAGCTCACAGTCCAAAGACGGGGAGGAAGAGCCAGACACTCAAACCTATGCTGTAAAGGAGATCAGTACACAGTGCTACTACAGGAGCGGAGAGGAAGGGTGTTTTAGTTAGTCCATTTGTGTTGCTATAACAGAAATACCTGAGACTGGGTAATTTATAAGGAAAAGAGATTTATTTGGTTTACGATTCTGGGATAGCTGCATCTGGCATGGGCCTCAGGCTGCTTCTACTCATGGCAGAAAGTGGCAGACAGCCGGTGGTACGAGCAGCTCACATGGCGAGAGGAAGCAAGAGAGAGAGAGAGAAGGTGCCAGGGTCCTATATACAACCAGCTCTCATGGGAACTAATAGAGTGAGAACTCACTCATTAATCCCCCCTCCCCCAGGGAGAGTATTAATCCATTCACGAGGGATCTGCCCCCATGACTCAATCAGTTTCCATCACTGCCACATTGGAGATCAAATTTCCACATGAGTTTTGGAGGGGACAACACATCCAAACTCCATCAAGGGGGAAGCCCTCTAACCAGGACCAGTAGGAAATAGTGGACTGGAAAGTGACATTTGAGCTGTGTCTCAAAGGATGAATGGGGGGCATAGGGAATGGCATAGGCAAAGCACAGAGGTGGGAGGCATCAGGTAGTCTAAAGTGGCAGGGAGAGAGGGGGGGTGGGTGATGTGAGAGGACTATGACCTGCCTTGAATGCCAGGCTAAAGAACTTGGATTTGATCCTGTAGGCAATAATGAGCCAACAGAGGTTTTGTGAGTAGGGAAGTAACATGATCAGAGCTGTATTTAAGGAAGATTAATTAAAAATAATGTATGGTGTGTTTAATTCATGGCTAGCCCTGGGCTTTGGAAGAGACAGGAGATAAAGAAAACAAGGCCCCAATGAACAGGCAATTCACAAAATAATGGCCAATAAACATATGAAAAGATGTTCAAGCCCACTAGAACACAAAGAAATGCAAATTAAAGCAACAATGAGATACCATATTTGGCCTATCAAATTAGCAGGCAGGGGGGAGTAAAAATGATAACACTTGAAGCTTGGGAGGGTTTTGTAATGTGGGTCCTTGCTCTCTGCCGGGAGGTGTGCCCGGGACAGCAGCAAATAACTTCGGCCTTTGGAAGGGCAGATTGACAAGAGATAGGAAAAGCTTTTTAAAAGTGCACATTGTGTGACTCAGAAATCCCACTTCTAGGTATTTGTCCCAAAGAAATCATTGTGGATGTAAGTAAAAATTTATGCCCCAAATGTCCCCCCTGCTCCGAGTGTTATTTATAAAAGCAAATAACTGGATCGAATAGGGGAAGTGATAAAACTGTGTGACCGTGACCTCCAAGACTAGGCCCTGACATTGCTGAATTCTCAAAGGCTGGAGGCAGCAGACAAAACCTCTATTTCTTTTTAAAACTGCCAGTGATGTGATGCCTGGGTCTCTAAGGGGAGCTGCTAAAATTTGTCCTGGGGGCAGTCGGTGTCTTTGTTCCGCTAGGGACCCACAGGCAAGGCCTCTTGGTCATGCAGATGTACCTCAAGTACCTATTCATTGTCTTGGGGAGGCCCTGACTCCATATGCAGATGCTGTAAGCAGTGATGTTAAGCATTCTGTTTAATAATGTAAAAGGCCATCTTCTTTGTGGGGCAGGGCGGCATCTCTGCAGAATCTCTTGTGATGTTAAATGATTTTCAGCTTCCTTTGGCCAGGCTTTGTGACAGCATGGGGGCAGGTGGGGTTGGGGTCGATGACAACACTAGCATGGGAATAGAAAGGATAGAAGAAAAGAGGCTTGGGTTTGAGGAGGATAGGGTCTGAGCAAGGAAGCGGCAGTGTAGATTAAAGACGATCACCGCCAGCAGTGAGCCCTGGGAAAGGGCAAAGACTCTCAGAGCAAATGAGGCTGCTACCAATTGTAATTCCCCACGCCAATGTCACCCCAAGAGAAATTCTGTACACGAGAGGATTTTGTACATGGAGGAAAAATAAATTGAATAATTTCTCCAGATGAAGCTCAAGTTAAAAGAGGGGGGATGCAAGAGCATATTGATAGACCAATATTAGAGTACATACTAGAACAGGTGGAATATGAATATGAACAGCAAGTTGTGAAGACGGTTTGCAATTAACTAGTTTGGGAAACATTACTCTGTATTATCAACTAGCCATCAGGAAAGTTGGTAAATTATGACAGGCCAGGCTTAGCTATATGTTGGGGTAATTAAGACAGGCTATTGTCTACACATGGACTGAGGGGTACAGAAATAGCTATAGCAACACGGAGGGAGAAGGGGGGATGAGGGTACCAGAGGGGAACAGGGAGAAGCCCAGAGCACTGGCCAGGGGCTGCAGGTGACAAAGGGCAAGCAGAGGTACAGAATCCCGGGGGCAGGAACATTGTAAACTCAGGGAGGGCTCTAGGCATCCTCTGGACACCCTGGTGGGCTCTCAGACTTGGGCCATTTGGATGCTAAGAGTGATCATGGAAGGCTGAAGAATTTGGAGATGCTTAGCTCCTAAATGCATAGTACATCCAGCCAGATGGCTAGGCAGCCATTCAAAATCTTGGTTTCAAAGCAGTTCAGATGATAAAGAGAGATGCCAGTGAGACATCATAAAGTGAGAGAGAACACAAAACTGTAGTATAATATGACCTTGATTATCTTAAAAAAAAAAAAAAAAGCTGCAAGGAAATACACCAAAACATTATTAGTGAATGTCACCCAGGTGGAAGCCCCAAGAGGGGCCACTGTCTGCCAGTCAAAGAAGGAGTTGAAGAGACTGCCATGTCTTATGCTTATGAGGGTGGAGCTCTCATGAATGGGATTATCCCCTTATAAAAGAGACTCCAGAGAGCTCTCTAGCCTTCTATTGGGAAAATAGAATAGTTTGGCCAGGGCCCTCATCTCAGGTCCAGTTGGGTGTGGTTTTGGCACATCCTTCATAAGCAAATTGTGTGTGTGTGTGTGTGTAGTTAGTGTGCATGCACACCAATGTATCTTTTTAGTTTTGTTGCTATTCTGGTGTTCTTCTTGAGACAGAGAGAGAAAGAGAGAAGTTTTAGTGAAGCAGGTGGGCGGGCATCTGCCTCGGGTGTCTGCCCTGTGTGACCATGCTTTCCAACCTATGGCTCCAAGGACCTTTTGGCCAGTTGCCTAGCTCATAGACCTGCGTGTAAGGGGTCTGGTGACCCAGCCTGGCATGTGTGGGGTCTGGTGACCCAGCTTGGCATGTCCGGGGTCTGGTGACCCAGCTTGGCATGTCCGGGGTCTGGTGACCCAGCCTGGCATGTCCGGGGTCTGGGGACCCAGCCTGGCATGTCAAGGGTTTGTGACCCAGTCCGTGAACGGGCTTGAGGGGTCTGTGAGCTCTAGATGCAGCCCTAGCTCAGCAATTGGCCCAGTCGGTGCAGGATTACTGGCAGGTAAAAGAGGCCGACAACTGGCATAGCCGAGTAGCTTTACAATTGGCATCATGAACAGGATTAAGAGCCCCTGGCTCCACGCCCTCTTTCCACCACATAAGGACACAACACAAAGTCAAAGTTGGCAGCCTGCAACCCTAAAGAGGACTCTCACCAGAACTGAACTATACTGCCACCCTGACCTTGGACTTCCAGCCTCCAGAACCATAAGAAATAAGTTTTTCTTGTTTACAAGCCACACAATCTATGGCACTTTGTTACAGCAGCCCAAGCTGACTAAGACAGGGATGAAAAAAGTAGAAGTTTGCAAGACAATTGCATTCTGATATGCTGGGTCACAGGAGTCAGTCATAATTAGATCCATGTGACTTATCAGAGCCCTCTGGCCACTGAGTGAAGGCTGTATTATAGGGAGTCAGAAGAACAGAGAGAACAGGTAGAAGTTGATTATAATCATCCAAGAGAGAGGTGACAAGGGTCTGCACTCCTGCTGAGGCAGTGGAGAAAGAAAGGAGCAGAGGATTCAAGAAATATTGAGGTGGTAGAATCTGAGAGACTTGGTGACAAATTGCATGTGGGTGAAGGAGGGGTGGCCTGAAGGGGAACTCACCCGGGAGGGCTTGGATCCCTGGGTGGAGCAGGTGGCCTAGAGAATGAGGAAGCCTGGCTCCAGGCACAGCTGTCCCAGGGCAATGCCAAGGGAAAGGCAGAAGCAGTGCTCACATTCTTACAGCTTTGGTAGCAGCAAGGAAGCAGAGCTTTTCCCAACAACGCCAATTTGGACCAGCTCAGGGAAGAACTCTGATTGGCTAGATTAGATCACATGCTCACTGCTGCAGCCAACTGGACTGGATCTATCACCCAAAGAAGAAGGAAAAGGAATCCTGAAAGAATCAAAATAAATATCGCCACAGATTCTCTGGACTCTTGAAAATTACAGTCAAGGTTAACTCTAAATGAGGACTTTGACCAATGCAACTTCATTGGTGTGTGTCCACAGAGAACGAAGATCATCATTTCAGAAGCTCAAGTTAAAATATCACCAAGTCTGTGCCACTGCCTCAAAACTGCCAACCTGTCGCCTCTTCACGGCCACTGCCCAAGGTCAGGTCCTCAGTGTTTCTCGTCTGGCTTCTTGCCCTGCCTCCTCGCTCCTTTTCCTGCCTCTGGGTCTGCCCTCTTCAAACTATTGCACACACATTGCTGCCACAGGGACAGTCAGCCTGTGTCAAAGGCAGTGTAGCAAGGATCCAGAGCATGGACTTCTGCGTTTGAATCCTAGTTCTGCCACTTACTAGCTTTGTGACCTGAGTGAGTCATTTCACCTCTGCGCCTCAGTTTCCCTAGAAAACTTCATAGGCTTGTTGTACAAATTGAATGAGTTGATATTCAGAAGGGGCTTAGAGCAGATCTGACATGTAGTAAGTGCTATGCAAGTATTGTCAAGATACGACTATGTCATTCCCCCACTTAAACCCCATGTTATGTCCTCTGCCTCCCATGAGCTCACCTCCTCCAGGAAGTCTTCCCTGCCTGCTCCTCCCTTGCCTCGCAGAAGGCTGCACTGTACTGCAGCACACCTCCCTTTGCACAGAAGTCTCCCTGAGGGAGGTCAGGGACTCTGAGGCCCCGCTTAGCCCCCAGCATAGAGCACAGCACCTACACATAAGCAGGGCCTCAGGAACATTTGAAGAGCTCTGTGCACTTTACAAAGATGTGCCTTGCACATCTGTTATCTCTCTGAAACCACACCATAGACCTGTAGAATGAGTACTACTGCCTCCATTTTATAGATGTGGAAGCTGAGGTTCTTAGAAGTAAAGGGGCACAGCCAGTGTATGACAGGGCTGGGGTGTGAGCTTGGGGGTTCTACTGTCAATGCAATGGGAAGAGAGCCCTGGGTTAATGGTTACTGGTACCCAATTCCAGTTCCAGTTTTGCACTTGAATTCACTGTATGGTTTTGGATACAACCCTTTCCCTCTCTGGGCCTCAGTTTTCTTACCTGTACCGTGAAACAGTGGACTACAAGGTCCCTGAGGGACCTTCCAGCTGCGGCATGCTATCGGTGGCCATTTGGTGCTCCTCCTCTCTCCCTCACTCCCCCAACCACCACTGCCTCACACCTGGGGTCAGCTCCTAGGAGAACAAATGACACAGGGGAACAGGGGCAGGGAGAGTTGACAGTGCTGACTAGGCCCCAGTGGAGGCTGAGCAGTCAGAGGATTCATTAGATATTAATGAACTGCAATTGAGCATATTGATTACCTCTCAAATCATTTCCTCCTAATTCAGTCCTCCAGGGTCAACAGGCCCCTGACTTCCCTGGGCTTTCTGCCCACCCTCTAACTAAACAGACAAGGGCTTCATCTAAGGCTGCCAGGCCCACGTGGAACCAGGCAGGAGGAGGGGAAAGGCTAAGGGATGAGCATCACCTCTGTCTTGCTGCTCCTTCAGCCTGCACTTATCACATAATCAGAGCCAGCCTCACAGGCTGCTACCAGTGTAGTCCACAGGGCCCCACACTTGGTTTAATGCTATGCTGTCCCTGCTTTGAAATCCCTAATAACTTTCTTTTATCAAGAAGCCCCACATTTTTATTTGGCACTGGACTCTGCAAATTACGTAGCATGTAGTCACAGGCTAGACTGTGGTCTACGTAATGGCACCCACCAGAGCATGCAAAATGGTAACCCTAGCTGGCAGGACCTATCAAGCCCATAGAGTTTAGTCCCTTGGATTGATGCTCAGAGAAGAGAATACACTTGGCCAAGGTCACAGAGCCCAGCCAGTCAGTGGCAGTGGGAGGACGAGAACCCAGACTGCTTTTTGTTTTTCCCTCCTACAGACTTGCTCCGGATATTAAGATCCCCTAAGCTTCGCTAGAACAAATCCGTAGACTAGATCACTTCTGTCATCCTCACTTGACAATTGATCTTATAAGTGCTCAGGGATAGAGATGTTTGAGGAGATTCAGTCTCCAGTGCCACTCCTATTGGATGAAACAGGCTCTTTCAAGTTTCCCTCATGCTTGTTCATCTCCAGTGTCAGAGAGCTCATTACCTCACATGGCAGACCATTCTATTGTTAGACAGCAGTAACTTTTAGGAAAGCTCTTTAAGAAAATCATGTGAGAATTTACCTCCTTATAATATCCATCCTGCAGCCCTAGTAACTTTCTTTAGGAGCATCTAGATTAAGTCAGCACCATCCTCTCAATACCCTCAAGTTGCAGGCCAGCACAGTAGCTTTTTTGTAGTTGGGAAAAGAGTGAAGGTGATCTGTCTGCCTTTAGTTCCATTAGCCCGAGGAGTCAATCTCCAATAAGGAGGCACAGAAAGGGACATAGCAAGTGACAGCACTTAAACTGCTGTGCTGGGAGTCACTACCCTTCTGACCTGAGAATCAAGGTGAACTCTGGGGATGTGAGGCTTTCCTGTTTCCTGCGTCCCTGCTAAGTCTGCCAGCGCCTGCTACAGAAATGAGTCCGCAGGAGGAACAGGGGCTGCGGCACGGGGAGGCACTTTTGGCCTCAGAAGGGTTCTTAGGGAAAGGGTGCGTTTCTGCTCCTTCTCTCTCCTGACTGAGGAAGAGCCTCAGGGCTGGAGTTGCAACAGGAGGTCTACAGGTTAGACACCCAGAAGGACTGCCTGACTCTGAAGATTTGAAGCTTGGAACACATCTAAATACGTACCCATAGAAGGCTCTCTGGCCCCAGCGTGCACAACCTTGGCTGCATGTTAGAATCATCTGGGGAGCTGTTTAAAAGTACCTTTGCGGTTGCGTTCCCCTTACCAGTCACAAAAAAAAAAAACAAAAATAAGTAAATAAATGAAAATACCTTTGCTTGGGGCCCATCCCCAGAGACTAGAATTTTGTCAGTTTGGGGTATGGCCTGGGCATCAGCATTTTTAAACAGCTCCCCAGGTGATTCTAAAGTGAAGCAGAGGCTGAAAACCATTAATCTAGAGCAGAGCTTCTCAAACTTTAATGTGAATATAAATTGTGCAGGGACCTTGTTCAAATGAGGATTCTGATTCAGTAGGTCTGATCTGGGGCCTGAGATCCCGCATACCTAACAAGGTACCAGGGGACGTCCATGTTGCCCATCCCGGAAAGCACTCTGAGACATCTTCAAGACAAGAATACCCCTTGAGTCCTCTTAAGCCTGGGACTGGACAGACAGAGTGGGGCCTGAAAGCTCAGAAATGAACTCGATGGCTTCCGAGAACACTGCAACCTTCGTGGTACAGAAAGCCAAGGCCCAGCTCATGTAGAAATGCCCTAGATTTGGCCCTGAGGCAGCAGCACCAGCATGGCCAGTGCAGGAAGCTTTGTGAGCCAGTTCTTTGGAACTCGGAATTTGAATCCAAACCCCATGGCTCCCAACATCCTCATCCATTGAGCCCAAGAGCCCCAGCACGTACTGACCCACCCCTCCTTCCGAGGGGCAACAGCACTGGAACCCAGACCCTTCACTGCCCTCGGTGGTGAGAAGCCTTTAGCCTCCCTCAAACCCCCAACCTGGCCGCCAAGTCTGGTCTCACATGGTGATGGGTGGCAGAGGGCCCAGATGTCCCCTGCGTTGCTCCCTCGGGCTACCACTATTCCCATTGGCCCAATTAAGCCAGTGCTTTGTCCCTGGGCAGAGGAGGCAGGCATCCCTGGCACTCTTCCACTCTACACTCTATCTCTTCATCAGCTGTCGCCAGACAGCCCACATAATGTTGGGATTTCATGCTCAATATTCTTGATGAAAGTGGAACATCAAAACCTCAGCGGGAGGACGCACAGCTTTCACCAAAGGAGCTATCTTCACAGCACAAGAAATCAACAAAGCTCCTTTTTCCAAGGCTGTCTTGTATTGTTATTGTCATTATTGTTGTTGTTGTTGTTATTTGCTTCCCTTGCACCTAAGTAGGAATAATAAGGTATGTCTTGCTTATATATATATATATATATATATTCTCTCTCTCTTGCTGATAGCAGTCTCTGCCTCTTGTTATAATAAATATTGATTGGCACTGTTAGGAGACACCAGGGCTTTAATCTTCTGGCTGCCTGCTTTCTGGCTCACCAACGTGGGTGTTAGGAAAGAAGATCGTATTATCTGCACACACACCTGTTTTGCCACTCGCCTCTCTCCTGCAGCAAAACTTGGGCTATTAACGCCAGGGGGAATTGTCTTTCCTGTAATGTTGCCTTCTCTCTTCACTTTTCTTCTGGCTCCAGAGAAAAGCACTTTTCTGGTCTGCCAGCCCTGGGCTGTTGCCACCCACACAGCCCACTAGGGCCCAGGTGGAGAGAAGGGGTGCACACAGTCACTCATTTGTTTGTCATTTATTCAGTGGTTCTGTCATCAAACATTTGTCAAGCACCTACAAAGGGAAAAACCTAGGGCTGGGTCCCATGAATGCAAAGCTCCATGGCACACAGTCCCTACCCGCCCAGAGCTCCCAGTCAGTGGGGAAATGATCCTGTTACATACAGTGTGATCAGTGTGATAGCAGAAAGGCAGACAAGCCATGTGAGTGGCACAGTGGAGGTAAGGGAGATGTCGACTTCCGGAGGAGGTGATTTTAAGCCTAGATCTTAAAGCTCAAATAGGATTGGAAATATCATGTTCCATCTGAGGGTTCCTTCAAGAGCAGGCAGTCTAAGGCTCTCAGGAAATGGATGGCCCTGAGAGGAGAAGAGATGTGCCAGAGCACCGTCCACTTCTGGTTTGAATCTCTGCCCTGCCACTGACCCACTGTACGACCTGGGACACGTCACAGCTCCTCTCTGGCATCCATCTGTCCAAAAATGAAAAAACTCCACCACTTCTCAGTGCTGGAGATGCCCACATCCTTCTACCAGGGGAAGCTCCTCTTGAGGGCAGAAACCACCACGGTGTGGGGTTGTTCTCTGGGTGGAGGGTGCCTGTGACAGTAGCTCTCTCCTCATGCACAGATGAGCAGTTCTTTGTGCTCAGGGAACTGTGACACTGACAGGAAGAAAGGAGAGGAAGATAGTAACCCTGGCTTCCAAAATAAGTCCAGGCCTGCCAGCACTGAGCCTTGTTAGAAGTGGAAGGAGAAAAGGATGAGCAATTATTGTGCCAGGCAAAATGGGAGGCACTTTCACATATGCGATGGCATGAAATCCCTGATACGAGCCTGTAAAGGAGGGATGGTTATATCCACTTCACCGATGAGGAACCTGAGGCATGGCCGATTTTATAGAGAGGCTATGCAGTACAGTGCTTAAGAGCCTGGGATGTGGCTCAGACCACTGGATTTGAAGCCTGATTCCACTTCTCAGTAGTTGGGGACCTTGAACAACTCATTTAACCCCCAGTTTTCTCAACTCTCTAATGGAGATAATAATGGTACTGACCTTGCTGAGGATTTAATGAGATAACATGTGGAAATAACTTGACTGGCACATACCAAGTGCTCAAAGATCATTGCTACTAATGGCTGAGGCAACAGAGCCACCGTACAGCAGGGCTACAATTCCAACTCAAGGCTGACTCTAAAGCCAACACTCTTTGAGATGCTCTGTGCCCTCGAGCTTGCCACTTGCTGGCACAGCTGAGCAAAGCAGCAGCTGGGGGACTCCCTCCTGCCCGGTGGACTTACTGAAGCTAGGTGCTAGATTTCAGTGTGGGGTGATAAATGTCACAATGGAGGAGGGAATACAGTGCCTAGGAGCCCAGCTGATGATCAGCACCTCTTGGTGCAGAAGAGAAGCTGTTATAGAGACCGCTCCAGTGGTTACCATCCAATATCCACTCTCCCCTTCTCCCCTAGTAACAAAGTCTCAATTTTATCCATCATGGCAATGCCCAGCTAAAAAGCTATATTTCCCAGTCTCTCCTGTAACTAGATGTGAGCATGTGACTAAGTGCTGACCAATGAAATATAAAAGGAAATGTCATGTGGGACTCCTGGAGTGGCTGCTTAAAAGAAAGCTGACTCAGCTAGGATGTGTACCCTTGCCCTTTTCCGTTATCTAGAACAGCGATGGGATGAATGGAGTGCCAGCAGCCATCTTGAGCTTTAATGGGACCTTGAAAATGAAGCTGGTGCTAGGATGTTATAGCAGAAAGATGGAAGGAGACGAAGCCTCGACTTCACAGTCCCACCATGCCATCTCTGAACTGCCTACCTCCAGGCCTCTCGCATGTGAGACTATAAACCCTTGCATGTTTAAGCCAGACGTTTTCAGGTCCAGTTCCTTGCACTGCATGCAATTCCTAACCGATTCAGAAAACTTCACAGGGAAAGAACAATTTGCATGGGCTCCTGGGATAAGTAATTCCAAGCAGAGGAAACAAGTCCAAGGCACAGAGGTTTAAAATGTGTGACACATGATAAAGTTGGCAGGGGTAACCAGGAGGCAGGACATACAGTGGACACCCTGGGTCCCAGCCTCACTGGACTCCTGGCTAAACACACCATGCACTCACTCCGTAGTGTGGTCACTTGGCCTCTTCTTCAATAACTCTGGGGACCAGCAGCTTCAGTTCTAATTCTCTTTTTTTCCTTATATCGAATCAAAATTAATGCTATTTTCGGGTAGCCAGATGCTATGATCTCCATTTTGCAAATGAGAAAATAGAGGATTAAGGAGATTTACTAGTCTGTCCTAGGTTACACAGCTAGGAATGGCTGGGATTTGAATCCAGGTTGGCCTGAGTCCATTGCCCTCTCTCTACTACTAGAGAGAGGTTTCCAAACTCTAGCATGCATTAGAATCACCAGGGGGATTCGTTAAAGCACAGATTGCTGGGTCCCACCCCAGAGTTTCTGATCTAGTGGGTCTGAGGCGGAGCCAAGAGCTTGCATTTTTAATAAGGTGTGGAGGTAGGGGTGATGCTGTTGGTCTGTAGACCTTGGAAAACCACTGGCTTGGAGCATTAGCTGGGGACTCCTTGTAGCAGGTGTGACAGTGTGGAGGCACTGTGACTTAGCAAAGGGGTGCTTCATCTGGAGCTCTTAAGTTTCTGCACCCTCTATATACTGTCTACCAGGCCAGGATGGGTGGCACCTGAGCTGAGCCCAAGCTCAACAAGAATGCTGAGAATTCCAAACTAGCTAATTGCCAGCAGGCTCCAGCTGAAATGCACACAGACACCACCCTTGGTCCCCAGGCTGGATTTCTTTAGCTCCTTGGCTCCCGGCCTCCAGAACGGCTAATGCTGGCCCACTTGGAACGAGAGACAAGATGAAGAACATTTTTGTAGACCAGGAACCAGTCTGAATCTCACTGCAAAGCTCCAAACAGATGTGAGAGATTCCATAAGTCCCCAAGAGGTTGCTTGAACTGAAGATGATGGTGTAAATACTTTCCTACACATTCATGCAAGATTTTTAAAAATTTTGTGTCTTGATAGTTGTGCCCCATTGGCATGTCAGTTTCAGGCTATAAATTCCTAGACGGCAGGAAATAGCTTTGCAGGGGTGAAGAATTGAAAATAGTTATGATGGGGATGACAGTGATGATTATAGTGTCAGGGTTGATGCTGGTGGCCATAATATGAGGAGACAGAAAAAGGAGAGGAGGAGGGCGAAGTGGGGACGGGGATTGAAAAGAAGGTGAACGAGGCAGCAGAGGAGGTGAGGGTGGAGGACGGACTTGAGGCTGATGAAGCAGTGAGTGAGAGGCTGATGAAGGGACTGATCGTAGTCATCCATATCTCTCTGAAGGCACTTTTCTCTTTTCTGTCACTATGTTTCCCCTTCTAGAACCTCCTTTGGGGCAGGGCCTGTGCCTCGCTCACCTTTGCGTCCTAGCACCTTGCCTGGTGCCCTGCACCTAGTCAGTATGCACAAGTGCTTGCTGAGGAAGGGAGGAATGCAAATGGCATCGGGCCATAACGACTAGAAGCAGCAGCCACCTCGGAGCGCTCCTGTGTGAGGTAGAGGCTCCTGCACAGAACGGATGGCTGTGCTCCTAGAGATCAGAGATGGAACTGTCCCCGGGAGGCACGCAGTGAGTACTCTGGCCCCTAGAAGCTGTCCTGTCTCATCCAGCCGGGCTCAGTGGGGACCAAGCAGGCAGCGGCAGCAGCAGCAGCAAGTTTGAGGATTTGTTGGTTTGCTGAGCCTGCCTGCTGGGTGCCGGCTGTTTTTCCATAATCATCTTTGTCTGGCTGAACAATGGAGGTGAGGGGGCAGCCAAGCAGGTGGGACATAGCTTGACAGGACTAAGGAAGAGGAGGGGAGGCTCCACACTGCTTCTAGCCAGCTGCCCCCTCCAGACCTCCTTTCCTGGCCCAGGCCCTCCTCTGTAGCTTCCATGGTGATCCCCAAAGGCTACCCAGAATCATCGGGGCCTGGGAGCCCATCCCCCACTGGGGCTGGCTCTCATACTTCCCCACACACCTCTTTCCCTCAGAAGCTGCGAGGTTTTTGATAAATGCCGCGGGGTTCAGCGCCTGAGGAAAGCAGGCCACTCCTGGGAGGAGCCTGTCGACATTCGACACTGGGAGAAGGATGGCCTTGCAAGGGAGCAGGGTGGGGGTGGGGGCTACAGCCCAATTCCCTGCAGAACAAAAAAGACATTTCTCTTTCCCTTGTACCAGCTGCTGAGTCCCCAGCCCTGGCTCGATCATTTTTCAAATTGCAATATATTAACATTTTCTGGAGCAGGAAAACCACACAGAGAGGCCTAATTACCAAATTTGGGGATGGTCCCAAGCCCCTCTGGGCCTGCCTCCCCACCCCCCATCCTTGCTGGGGACTGGGGAGAACAGAGCCCCAAAGGAACAGCTTCTTCCATTTCACTCACACCTTTTCTGGAACTGGCTGGAGCCCCCTCCCCCGCTCCTTGCACACAGCCCTGCCTGTCACCTCCTCTTTGCTGACATTCCCTTCACTCCACAGAATGTAGCACAGGACTGTTTATTCCCATGTGGCAGGAGAGCTAGAGGACCTGGGAAAAGGTAGGGGAAGAAGGGCTGAGTGAGCAAGAGTGCAGAAGGGCTGTGATGTTGGGCCCCTGAGGCAGAAGTTTGAAGTCCTGATACCCCCAATTCTCCAAACCTACAGACAATTTCTTTTCACCAAGTTGTAAAATGTACAGTTTGTTTGTTTTTTGGCTGCTGGCCAGTACAGGGATCTGAACCCTTGACCTTGGTGTCATAAGACTGCGTTCTAGCCAACTGAGCTAACTGGACAGCCTAAAATGTACAGCTTAGAGGACAAGGAAACCCACAGGCTCTCTGGATCATCCTCCTGTCTTGGTGGGGTGGGACTTCTCTATCCTAAGCCTCCAAGGGAAAATATTCCAGGAATTAACCTTGCTATCTAGAAGTGTTCCCTGATACATAAACCCCAGTCCCTCCTCACTGAGATACAAGTGTCCATTAATTCCTCATGACGAGGTCACCACTTGCTGAGTGCTTACTATGTGTCAGGCAGCATATGACGTCCCCAGGCAGGGGTGACAAATGCAGAAACTGAGGCTCAAAGAAGTGAAGTGGCTTTCCCAAGGTCTCACATAAGAGGCAGAGTTCCTATTCAGGCCTACTGGGTGCCAAAGCAGTGCTTTTTTCTCCCCCTACTGCCTCTGTCACCCTTCCCCACCCCTCTGGTCAGTGGGCCCAGCTTCCATCCTGACCTTCCCCTGATCTTCATTTCTCCTCAGACTCAGGAGTGCCCCGATGCTGGAGCCAGCCGTACTGTCTGGTCACCAACCGGGGCCTGAGCTCTACCTCTAGCTGGGATCTGGCCCCGAATGGAATTTCAACCACACAACCCCACACAGGGGTGGGGCTCAGGGGGACCATTCTCTTTGACAGTCCATCTGTGGCCCGACCCCTGCGACCCTTGGCTCTCTCAGCATTAGAGGGTTACGAAGTTGCTCACAATCTGGTTCTCAGCTACCCTCTGAAACTTATTTCTCACCCCTTCTCTCTATACACCGTGGTTCAACCAAACTCAATATCTCCTCCATGCCTTAGCTCATGCTGTTCCCACTGCCTGCACTGCCCACCCTACGGGCTTTCACGTACACAAATGCAAATTCCATCCAGGGGTTAGGGCCCTGGCGGCTCAACCATCACCTCCTACAGGAAGCCCTCCTGGTCCTTCTCACTTTATCTGATCCCCTCTGAAGGCACCAGCCACTCTCTCCCTGGAATCCGAATCGTCTGTATGCACAGCTTAGATCCCTTCTAGACCAGGAGATCTCTGAGGGAGGAGCTAGGAGAGATTCATCTCTGTACTTTCCAGCACCTTGGTGAGACTTCTCACAAGCGCAGTGCACGTCTACTTCACACCACGCAGGAAGGTGGCACAGTGCAGTGAGAAGAACTCGGCTTTGGAATCAGAGACACCTGGGGTTAAATTCCTGTTCAGGTTCTTCCCAGCTGACGCCTTTGAGCAAGTTACCTCCCCACTCTGAGACTTGATTTTCTTCAACTTTGTAAGATAAAAATAATCATTGCTACCACCCAGGGTTATGGTCAGCATTAAATGCAGGATGAAAAGGTAAAGCATCTCTTGAAATATATGGCACATTTCTGGTGTCCAATAAACGTTTGCTCACTACTCCTTCTTTTGACAGGGTCTGATGAATGGATGAATGAATGAGGAGATGAATTAATGCAGCACCATCATGGCTGCAGCCTGAGGTGCTGGGCCACCTCTGTCCTGGCTGCCACCTCTGTCCTGCAGGCAGCCCCGCCCACCAGCCCATACCCTTCCTTCTGCTCTCAGCCACCCCAGGCCCATAGTTTACACGCTGAAATTCCCAGAAGCCCAGACTTCCAAACAAACCCCCCAAGTTTGGATTTATCAGCCATGCTATTAAAACAGTAATTTTCAGCTGCCTAATGTTTCCAACCTCTGCTCTAATCCAGCGGGTAAATATTTACGGAGCCTGACACCACTCCTAGGCCACTTGCTCTGCTGCCAAACATTCATTTCCCTTTCAGCTCCACTGGTTTGATATTTTTAGGAGCAGGGGAGGATGGAGGGGGGTGTGTGCATGTGTGTGTGCGCCTGCTGGGTGTGTGTAAGAGCGGGTGGGGGACGGGTTCAGTCTTCCTCACGGTGAGTTCCTGGGCTCAGGGTAAAGTAGGCCTTGGTACTTCCTTCTGCCCATATCTCCCCCATGGCGATAGTGGGGAGGAGCAGGGAGGCACAGACACAATGCGGTGTGTGCCCAGACCCTCAGACACCCGCCTCTGGGCCGCCCCCATCCCCTCCACCTTCCCACCACACACACACACAGCTAGCTGGGGTGAACCGGCATGCAGGCCAACCATAGAGACAGCAGAGAAGCGTCAAGGAGCACACACAAGCACTGGAGGTGAACATACTTGGCGGCTTGCCTCGATTCTGCCAGTGCTAGGTGGGTGGCCCTGAGCACGTGCTTTCAGCACTCTGTCTGTCTCCTCTTCCATGAAAGGCAGGTGAGAATCCCCAGTCCCACTGTGAGACAGCATGCGGAGAGCACCAAGCACAGTGGTGGCAAGTGCCCTGTGAAAGTGCTCTCCTCCCCTTTAGAAAGAAGACAAGAGGAGCACCCCAGCTGCCGCTGCAGCCACACTGGGCCATGATCGCCCATCAGCGCCCCCATGCCATTGCTCCTGCTCCTCCTTCTGTCTAGAACAGCCTCTGTGCCCCAGAAAAGTTCTCAGCATCTTTTTTTTTTTAAGACTCAACACATGGCTACCTGGTCTGAGAAGTCTTCCCTCGTGGCCCTAAGAGAATCAATCTCTCTCTCACTCTCTCATTCAGCACTCTTAGTGAATGAAGTCTGAGGCACATGCATCTCTACGGCCTCGCCTCGGCATCTAGCACAGAACTAGACAGGAGCTCAATGAATCGCCGTTACGTGTGCACATACTTATTTAATATTTATGGATTGGTTGGAAGAGGGAAAAGAGCAAAGGATGGATTTTAGCTTGAGCTATCCAAGACACTTCTCTATCCCCTCACAGGGGAGAACAGAAAGAAGGGGAAGGGGGTGAACACTTACGGAGTGTGTCACGCACGCAGGGGCCTTGCCTGCCTTGCTCCTGCTGCGCCCGCAGCTGTTACAATGCTGTCGTGGCATTTAATGAGCTCTTACTCTGTGCCAGGCAGTACATGACTTATGTAGATTAACTCAGTTTATCCTTATAACAGCCCCACGAAGTAGGTGCCCCATTTTAGAGATGGGGTCACTGGATCACAGAGAAGTTAAGTCACCTGGCCGGGGTCACACAGGTAATGAAAGGTAGAGCTGGCTTTTGAACGAGGCAGTCTGGCTCCAGAACCTGCACTCTTACTGCGCTGTCCTACTTCCCTTAGTAGATAAGGAATACTTGTGAATGAGTAAACAAATGCCTACCATGTGAGCGGCAGTACAGGGTACATCTGCTTATATTATTTTATTGACTCCTCACAGCAGCCTTTCCTTGCATGGTAGGTGCTATCATCTCCGTTGTTCAGATGAAGAAACCGAGACTCAGAGATGTGAAGTAACCTGCTCCAGGTCACACAGGTCGGAAGCAGCAAAGCCAGGGCTTGCTTTCCATTCCCCCAGCTTGCCTCTGGTGTCCTGCTTGGCTGGAAGTCCCAGGGAGGGATCCAAGGATGTTTATTCTCATCCCTTGGTGCACAGAGGGGAGCAAGAATTCTGAAATCGGAGATTACAGCACCCCAAGAGATCAAGCTGGAAATGACCATGAATATCATTCACCCCACCCTTTCGAACTGAAGATGTGGAGCTGGGCCCAGAGAGATAAGCAGTTTGCCCAAGGCCGCACAACAGCTAAGCCAGCACACGTGAGTCCATGCAGTGCCCCTGCTCCCCCATCTCTCTCAGGTCTCCCCAGGCCACCCAGGGGCCATGGTCTAGCTGGCCTGGGCATCTACAAGCTGGACACTGAGAGGGGTGTAATGAGAAGGAAAGAGTCCAGCAGGGAGAAAATGGGTTGCTTTGGGGGAAAAATTCCAAACAGATTGAACGACAATAGAGACCCTGTTATCATGAGGACACCTGAGATGGTGGTGGTGATGATAATGTTCAGGGGAAGGGGGGAAAGGAGGAGGAGGATCAACATCATGGCCTAGTGGGTTCCTCACTTCCCCTCCCAGACCAGGATTTGATTGGCCAACTCTAAAGAAAGGACAGCCCAAGTGGAGCCACAGGGGATGGCTGCATAGGCTGAGCCTTGCTCAAGGATGCCTGGCACAGGTGACTAGTAGGGGCTGAAATTCAGCCTTGGCTCGTTGCACCAAGCCATGTGCCCTGCCCCGGGGCTGGGTCATTCCCTGAGGAAAGGGTGCCTTTTTCTAAGAGCACAAGGACTCCATGTGTATTAGTGTGGCCTTGAGCTGAAGTGCACAAGAGATTATGTTGGGGATGAGGTAGGGACCAGATGCCACAGTTCTTCTCTTTCCTGGTCCAGCCAACATCCTGAAGCCAAATAGCTGTGACCTTGAATCTGGCCCCTGTTACTTTTTCCCTTGTACCAATTTGACCTTGGACCAATCACTTTGCCTACCTGAGCCTCAGTTTCCTTCTCTGGAGAAGGGGGCAGTGTTGGGAGGGTTAAATGAGATAGATAACATGTTGAACAGTGTCTGGCAGAGAGTAAGTGATGAAAACAAAATGAATTCCCTTCCCCATTGCCTTCCCTCTTTCCCTCGGCGCTAAATCTTTGTTCTGCTTTTGTTTGGGGCCCAAGCCCCTCCCAGACCCCATCGCCACGCACCCAGGCTTCAGGGATTGGAAAAGAAAAATTGGCCACAGGACCTCTGGAGACCCAGAGCACCATTGGAGGAATCCTCAGACGGTTTCTCCTGAGCATTTGTGGCCAAGACCTAAATGTCTGGGCCAGTAATGCCCTGCCTGGCTGTCTGGGAGTTTCCCTCTGGGAATGAAGGAGGCTTCGAGATCCCTGGGCCTTTCCCCTCTCTGTCTGCTCCCCTCCCCAAGGCTGCTGAGAGGCTGGGGTGATGGATGGGGCCCTGCCTTCCCCTCACCACTTCTCTGATGAGAAGAAAGAAAAGTCCACCTGAGTCTCAAATCAAAAACAGGTGAATTGCCTCTAAGTCAGGCCGGGCCCTCTCTGGGGTCTGCAGGAAGGTTGGGGGCTGAGGGGAGAAAGGCAGAATGTGATAAATCACAGTGTCAGGTGGGGGTGCTACCCTCCAGCTGTGTCAAGGACCGCTGGCTGCCCCAGACCTGCCTCCTAAGATGGGTGAGTGCCCATAACAAGAGGTGGGGAGTGGGCACCTGTCCCTAATGACTCCCACCTCCCATCCCAACCTTCTCTCCGCTTCACCAGCCCCTAGTGCAGGTCCAGGTGGTAATGCTTCCTCACCTACATTCTCGCAACCCCACAAACTCACAGCTGGGAGGCAAGAGCTTTGGGGCCTAGTCTCGGCTTGCCACCATCTTGCTGCGTGTACCTGGGCAAATATTTGCCCTGGTCCAGACCTCGGTTTCTTTATTTGTATCACAGGGGGGTTAGATTCTTTTGGAAGCAAAGACAAGGAAAGGCAGGCAATGGGCCTTGGGCATGTATCTCAGGACTAGAGTTGGAGGGTGGAATGGGGATTCCAGGGGTCCTCTGCCCTAAAACCTCTTCCAGCACATTCGACAATTACATGCTCCATGAGCTGCCAGGAACCCCCGAGTCAGAGAGCAATTATGCCGTACCAATTCCTCAACACACTGACATGGGCCCACACCCAAGCCCAGTCCCTCTGCCGGTGCTACACCGAGACACAGGCAGGCCTCTGTGTCATGCCAACGGTCCCTAGTATTTTAAGCCGGGCTGGTGAGGGCAGAGGACGAATGTAGTAGAAGCAGTGCTCAGCCTCCTGGGATGGACAGTCACTGCTGAAAAATGAAACAAACAAACAAACAAAAAACAGGATAAGAGCTAAGAGAGTCCTCGGAAGCAAACTGAAGCCCGGGGGGAGGATGGGAAAGGTCACACAGGCAGTCAGGGCCGGAGCTGAGAGCAGGCCCCAGGTCTCCGGATTCTAAATCGCCCTCGGCCCGCAGGACGGCAGGACGGCAGGACGGCAGGACGGCAAGAGAGGCTGCGCTCGTTTAGTGAACTGAACGGTTTCGGACCCAGAGCCTCCTCCGCTCCCAGATTCCGGGGCGTTTGTCGCTCCCTACCTGCCTCCCTGTCTCGGCCAGCGATGGCTGGGGACAGCGGCCGGCAGGGCCCTGGTTGCAAGGCCCGCAGCCCGGGAAGAGAGCAGGCCGTCCTGCTATCCTGACTCCACCAGCAGGAGAGGCCACCAGGGAGCAAGGGCAGAAGGGAGAGGCGCGAGAAGGCAGAGGACAGTGAGGAAGGAAGAGGGAGAGGAGGAGAGGGGGCGTGAGCGCCGGCAGTTGATAAGGAAGGAAGGAGGGGAAAGGCCCGACAAGAGATTGAACAAGGGCCCTGAGAAGGGAGAAGCCTGGCCGGGCAGGGAATAGAGGCCGGGAAGGCCGGAGAGAGACACCCCAAAAAAGACAAGCTGAAGAGAGGAGCAAGAAGGGGTCGGCGGAAGGGCACAGAAGAGGGCTCTGGCCCAGGGGTCTCTCCTCCCCACGTTTCACGGAGCTCCCTCGGGGCAGTAGGGCGAATCGAAAATGAAACACCTCGTCCCCGGGCCCAGGGATGTGACCCTCGGCATAAGAGGATTAGGGAGCCTTCCAAGAGGAAATGGGGAGGGTGCCAGGAGTGGGGGAGCCGAACGCAAACTCCTGCTGCTCCCCACCCCAAGCCGGGCGAGAGCGCGCCTCTGAGCCCGCGGGAGCCGTGGAGCGCCAGTGCCCCCTTGTGGCCACGGTCCTCGGCGCGCCCGGCGGCGGCGGCGGCGGCTGTCTGGAAACGAGCGTGGGAGGAGGCCCCAGGAAGGGCTTTGGACACCTGAGAGGATGGGCCATTGACTTTGCTGGAGACCTCCAAACCCTTCAAGCACCAGTAACCGAACAGTGAGACTGGGGGGCTCTCATCCGCCTTTCCCACCCTTTCCAGGGAGCTTTAAGGCAGGAAATAAACAGCCCGCGCACACTCATGCTTCAGAATGCCCCTCCCACTCCAGGGGCACAGTTTCAGTCCCTGCCACCCTGGACTCTGCCTTTGGTCTGAGCCTCTGGGTGCCTCCCACTTAACTCCCAAGGGCTTGCTTCCCTAGGGCATTGTGTGTGCGTGTGTGCGTGCGTTCGTGTGTGTGTGTGTGTGTGTGTGTGTGTGTGTGTGTGTGTAGGGGGTGATGTTCACAGTGAGGGGTGGAACCAGGCTCAGCAGGGAACTGGGCTGGAAAAAGCACTCATCTGGTAGAGTCAGGAACCCTGGGCTCCAGGTGCCTCCATGGCTGTCTTGCTATGAAATTTTGCACATATCTTTGCCCTCTCTGGACCTCGGGCTCCCCATCTGGAACTTGGCTTCAGAGACGCTAAGGGCCTATCCAGCTGTGACACTTTGTAATTTTATCATTCTAAAAGAGAACTTGAAAAAGAAATTAGTGCAATGTAAGGGAGAATTACTAAGTACTCTATTGTGATTTTGAAAGGCGGTTTGTAGATACGGTCCAGAGGACATTCCATCTAGCCCTCAGTCCCGACCACTCCTCCAGTGCCCTCAGCAATACTGCCCCTGATCTGCCCCCAGAGGCCTGTGAGATCAAACATAGGCCTGCTCAGTGGGACTGGGTGCCTTCTCTTGCACCATGGGTCAAGGGCAAGAGGCAAGCCCCCACGTCAGCCCCACACTGTGGCAGGGGGTGCAGGACTCCTCATATGTCCAGTCAAGCCAAGGGCCCCAGGGTGGATGGAAAGTGCAAGGTCAGCAAGATCTCTTCAGTGAGCCCAGCTCAAGGCAGGAGTCTCAGCTTGGAAATGGAGAAAGCTGAGCCTGGCTCAGCTCCCCTAGAGAGGAAGGGAGGAGAGGGAGGAGCACAGGGAGGTGAAGGACACCTGAAGGAGGCTGCCTGGCTCAGGCAGGGGAGACCTCGCCCGGCGCTGCCATGCAGAAGAACATGAGTCCCGGAAGCGGGTGGGGAAGGCAGGGTCACCCAGCCAGAGAAATGAACCAGAAAGAAGGCAGAGTGAGGGCCGGCCCGGTGGCGCACTGCTACAGTGTGCCGCTTGGGAAGCGTGGCGGCGCTCCCGCCAAGGGTTCGGATCCCACATACAGACCGGTCCCGGTCCGGTACGGGCGCGACACTGAGGGTTGCAATCCGTTGCTGGTCACGAAAAAAGACAAAAAAAGGAAAAAAAAAAAAAGAAGGCAGAGTGAGTGTCTTTGGTTTCAGAGTCAGTCTGGTGCTTGCGTCTGTCTGCTAATTTCTCTCTGCCTCAGTTTCCTTATCTGCAAAATGGGGGTAATAGTACTCACGTCGTAGAGCTGTTGTGAGGATTAAATGAGTTAATATTTGTAAAAAGCACTTAGAACATTCCCTGGTACCTAGTGAGTGTTCTGGTTTTGTTTTGTTTCTATTTCTATTTATAACCTTCAGGAAATTCTGTTCCAGAGCATATCAGTCTGAGGAATCCTGGAATGTTCTAACTGGCATGACCCTTATATTCTAAGACTTAAAGAAATTGGTCAGATTCAAATTCCACTCCTCACCCCCCTGCAAACCACTATGAATACAAATGGGTACATTTAAGCTCAGAGATGGGAAGAGTCTTGGGTAAGATCACACAGCAAATCATGGCTCGGCTGAGGTTTCTTCACTGCCAGGTCTGAGCCTCACTTTCATCCTTCCCCAAATGGGTGTCCTCTGTAGCTCCTGCTTGCAAGCCCTGGCCCTGAATCTTAAATGAGATCTTGACACGTGTCCCGATGGTGGGATCAAAGCCCTGAGCCAAGGGGGCTCTCTTTCGATTTGTGGAAGTTCTATCTGGCAGTTAGTTTGCTTCCCCACTCCTGTGTCCCTTGCAGCCACAGTTTTTGCAGTGGAAGGAACCTTAGAGGTCCTTGGTCCCCCAGCTTTCCTTTCCGTCACCAGATTCTTCGATCACCACTCTCTTCCATCTCTGGACCCTCTGACTTCCTCCCCTAACCTCTCTGCCCCTGACTCTGCCTCTTCTCCTCCCCAGTAGGTGTTTAATCCCAAATAACCTAGGCCTTCCCTGGCCTCTTGTCCCATTTCCCTGAGGGCTGGCCGTGTCTGGTTGAAAAGCTTGCTTAGCCTGGTGATTGACATCGAACAAGACAACCAGGGAAACAGTCATCAATCCTGCTCCGCTCAGCGGCTATCTCACCCTCCTGCCTTGCCACCATCCCACCAGACTGGTCGCTATGCCGGGTTTCGCCTTTTCCCAGTTTCTGCTTGGAGCGGCCAAGGGTAACAAGCCCAGTTGCCCTGCCCAGGAGGGGGTAGCGTTCAGCGACTCAGGCAGGACTTCAGGTCCCTGGAGAAGGAGACCATGGGCCATCACCATCTGGGCCTGAGGAGCTCGAGGAGCCCTCTTGTCCTTCCAGCACTGTCTCCTCCCTCCTTGCAGCCCAGCTTGGGCTGGGCTATTCCCTAGCGCTGGGCTAGACCTGTTTCCAATGATTCATGTCTACGTATTCCCACCTCGCCCCTGGGAGCCAACTCTGCACTCTTAATAGATCTTACGGTTAAGAAGTTTTTTCCTGCTACTCAGCGTTAGTGCTTAAAGTGCAGTTACACTCTGAAAATTGACCATAAAATGACACCATGGGGTCCACATTTATCCTCCAGCCACAATTCCAGACCAGCTTGGTTCAGTTTTCAGGTATAAAAATGGCTTTTGGGGGCTTCAAACTCCACCCAAGTCCTGAATCTGCCTCGGTGCTTCCCCCTCAATGGCGCCTCCCTCCCCAGGGCGTGGAAGAGGCAGCCCCCCGGACTGCTGAGGTGGCAAGCCAGGCCCAGCTCGGCTCGGACCATTTCCTGCCAGAGTGCAGTGAGGTGGGGGCCCCTGTGGGAGTGTGAGGGATTCAGCCTGCATGGAGACAGAAATGCACCCAGCCTACCCAGGCTCTGAGGCCTTGAATGAGCCCCCCACCCCTGCCCTCCTGGAAGGGCTAGGGACAAGGAAGGCTGACAGAGGGAGCCTCTTCAGGCCAGAGTTTGCTACAGGGCCTCTGGGAGACAGGGTGCGAAAGGGAGGGATGCTGGAGGTCTCTAGAGGCCCTCCTGCCCATTCCTCTGCCTCGAGGCAAGGGAGACCCTCCATTCCATCCCTCCTCTGCTCAGTCGTCTGCTCAGTAAGATCTAGCAATTCTCTTGTCTTAGGTGTGCTACTCCTCAATTGTCTGGCCAGTCGGTTTAGGGCTTAGGGCTAGACTCAGACTCACCCCAGTCTTGAGGTAGCCCCTGTTGCAAGTCAGGATAAGAAGGCTCCTGGCAGCACAGTGTGGGGGAAAAGAGCACGAGGGCTGAGTGCTGGGAGCTGCTCCTTGGGTTCTTGGCTGCCGCCAGGTGCCTGCACTAGAGCTCAGGCTGCAGGAGGTCCTCCTACCTGCAGGACGACCCTTCCTAGTGTTTCTCCCTCCCTCCTGTGTACTCTAGCAAGCCTGGTTAACTGGTTCCCAAGCCCACAGCAAATTAGAAGCAATAAATCAGAAGGAGGGCAGAGGGGCTGCTGGAAGCAGGCACACTAAAAGTGTCAAGAAGTGAGAGCTGATGGCCTGACAGCAGGGGAGCAGGCAGCAAACTAGTAAAACACAAAACAACCCCGTCCAGGTACAAGAGCTCAGAAAAGGCAACTCGAGCAGAGGCCATCTAGTTAGGGTGGGGGAGACAGCACTGAGGAGATCACCACAGCACGGGGCTGACAGTGGCCGGACATTAGGGAGAACTGCCCCAAGTCTTTAGAAAAAGGAGGCAGGACAGCTGAGGAATATGTCTCCTAAATAACTCCATCAAATATGAGTAATCTGCTTTTTAAGTGGGCACTCACGGGATAAAACCTCAGCTCTCAGGCAAATTCTGAAGCCCAGAGCGCCTCATTCCTCAAGCCCCCACCGCACTGGAGTCAGCAGGTTCCCTCCCACCAAGCAGCAACACACTGAGGGCCATGCCTCCTGGCTTTGGAGCCAGTGCTGATTCAGTCAATCCCAGCGCCACTACTTAATGTCCATAGGACCCTCAGCAAGCACTTTACCTTTCCGCACCTCAGCTGCTTCCTGTGAGAAATGGTGACAAGAATACCTGCTTTGCAGGGCTGGGAAGTTTATATCAGGGAAAACAAAGCCCACATATCTGGCCCCCAGTCCATAGCAGGGGCTCACTAGGTGTTCCGTCTTTCTCCTTTGGGAAAGTCTCCTTCCAGAGGTCTGGAAATCATGGCCCAGCCAGTCTGTCTCAGCTCTTTTTTTTTTTTTTTTTTTTTTTTTTTTGGTGGCTGGCCAGTACGGGGATCCAAACCCATGACCTTGGGGTTATAAGGTTGTGCTCTAACCAACTGAGCTAACCGGCCAGCCCTATCCAGCTTTCTTGGGTAGGACCTCGGGGATCGGCAACACAGAGGACTCTGCTCTTAACCTTTTTGGCAGGTACAAGGGAGTTCAGTGGTGATGCTGGCTCTGGGCAGCATTGGTGTGTGCCAGGAGATGGCGGTGGAGAAGGAGACAGGGCCATGGGGACAAGGGGTTAGGGGCCAAAATGGAGAAGAGGCCAATAAGCCCCCTTTGCTTCTTTTTTGTCCTTTGGGCTCTACCGGCTTCCCCTTTAAGGGCAGCTCCCCTAGCTTTGGTGATGCCAGGCAAGGGCATCTGGTACTTAACCCAGGAATGGTGAGGAGGAGCTCAGCTCCTGGGGGTCAGGAGCCAACAAATACCACGTGAAAAGTACCTGTGGTGCAAGCAAGGCTGGCCAGTGGCAGCATGGACCAGGCATAACTAGTATCTGCGGGCAGGCGGGTACACCTGATACCTGCTGGCCCGGGCACTGGTATTCCAGGGATGTGTAGAACAAGGTCCCTCTGCTCAGAGCCCAGCTTCAAACTTTTCTTCGTTGTCTTTGATGAACACCCTCCCTTCCATGCCACTCCGGTGGGGCAGCAAAAGACAGAAAAGCACCCCACTGAGGGAGGTCGAGGACATGGGAGACGCCTGGACCTATCTCATCCAGGAGAAAAAAGCAACAGTTGAGGGACTGTGCAAAGAGCACTAGATTTGTAATCAAGACAGTCTGGTTCCAAACTCAGACAAGTGCCACCTTCTGAGTTTCACTTCCCCCAAAGAGCGTGGGCTTTGGGAACAGACAGACCTGGGTTCAAATCCCAACTTTACCATTTCCTCTATGACTGTGGGCGGGTCACTTCTGCATAAGCCTCAGTATCCTCTTCTACTTCATGGGATTGCTGAACAGAACATGTGAGTAAAAGAACTTAGCCCTGTGCCCGGGGTGTAGTATGTACTCAATAAACGGTATAGTCTACACACTGGCCACTGCTTGGATTGGCTCATTTACTCCTCACAGCAACCCTGTGAAGTAGCTATTGTTCCTCTTCTTATTATTTTAAGGATGGGGACACTGAGATTCTGAGGGTATAAGTGACTTTCCTTCTGTCCCATAGCTAGGAAGAAGCTGAACTCAGGCATAATGACTCCAAAGCTTTTACCAACCATGCCATAAAGAGGATTTGTCAGGCAAACGGGTGCAGAAGTGCTTTGTCAACTCTAGACTGCTATGAGAGTACCAGTGCAAGGGGTAGGTGGTGGTATTATTTACTGATCATGTTCACAGCAAGTCCCTGGAGATGCCACCGTGGCCAGCCACAAAGCTGCTGAGTGAGAGCCCTGTGTCCTGAGGGCCTGGGCAGTCTCTCCCAGGCCTCCTGTTTCCTGGGTCTCTGACGCCCCATGTTCCTCTTGGCCTGAGCCTTTGTGTGTGGAGCTTTTCCATCGGCACCTCCCCCGGGACCCAAGCCTATGGAGGGTGGCTCAGCACCCTGCAGCTGCCAGGAAGGGAACATCAAAGGGACAGCAGGCGGGTGAGGCGGCTCCCTGCCTTGTTTTCAGAGCTTGTGGGTTTCGTGGCACACATGCCAGCACGCAACAAAGAGGAGGCAGGGACTTTGGGAAGCAGGCGGGACCGGGAGCTGGTGGGCTGGGGAGTGGCTGGAGAGGAGCAGTGGGGAAAGAGGGTGACAGGAAAATGTGGCAAAGGCTCAGAGGAGAAGGGAAGGATGGAGGGGGAAAGGGAGGCAGGAAAGAGGTGATGTCTGTGAGGGTGGCTGGGAGAGTGTGCTTCCTGGCATGCGCCACTGGGCTCCCAGAGGAAGGCCCTGGTGGAGCTGGATGGTTAGCATCAGGCTGTTGGAAGGTTGGGAGCCACCATCATTTGGTATCTCTTTTAATCAGGCATGCATGCATGCATTCTTACATTCATCCAACAACTATTCATTGTGCTCTCAAGGATGGAATAGTTTAGAAAAAGAGCTCTGGAGTCAGACTGCCTGTGCTGAATCCTGGTTGTACTTTTTATTGGCTGTGCGACCTGGGTGAGCTACCCACCCACTGGTGCCTCAGTGTCTGCATCTGTAAAATGGGCATAACTGTACTTACCTCAGAGGATGGTTGTGAGGATTCAATGAGTTATTCCAGTTCCAAGGTCTTAGAACAATACATAGCACATAGTAAATACTCAGTAAACAGTTTTTATATCTTTTCATGTGTTTGTGCACAAACATGTGCACACACGCACACACAACGTGCCAGACCTTGTGTTAGGCACTAGGAATGTGAGGACAATAAGACAGACATAGTCCCTGCCCTCGTGGAGCTGACATTGAGTCCTGAACTGACCCTTTGGTGAAGGCCTTCCCATAATTTCTAGAATCCTCCTTAACAGCCAGAAGTGGAATGAATGTTCAAACTGGCACTGCTGGCCCAGAATGCAGCCTCTGCTCCTCTCTGCTTTGCTTTCCTCAGTGGAAACAGGCCAGGGTTGAGACCTTTCTCCACAATCCTGAAAGGAGCTAGCCCATATACTCAGGAAGATGGTGTGACCGGACTGGACTTTGTCACTAGCTGACTTCTAGAATGCTTACTGCTGGAATGATGGAAGAAGTTAGAGTTGCCCAAGGAAGTAGACCAGGAAAACAAAATCGATCTCTCCCTCTCTTTCCTGCACTCTTTCTCTCTCTCCAACTTTGACATTCTTGGGCTCTCTGCTTTAGCCCACACCGGTAAGCATGCCACTGGTGTGCCTACATGTACCTATGCATAGATATGTACAGAAACATGCACACATAGACAAGGTGTGTCCACGGGCACAGATGGACAGAAAGGCTGAGAAAGAAAGTCCGTGTGAAATGTAAGGGGAGGAAGTACAGGGCTGAACTGAGGCCGGACACCAGGCCAGGATGATGGGATCCAGCAGGCATGACTTGCAGGACCCAGAGGAACCTAGCTACCCCACAGTGGCCATTCTGCCCCAGCTGAAGCACGGCCCACAGAACATCTTGTATTAAAGTGTGTCCCAGAGAGCACGAGTAAGGGTAGGGTAGGAGGAAGGGCTAAGGAAGGGTAAGAGGCATTCTGATAAAAAAGAGATTCTGTGTCAAGTAAATATGGGAAACACCAAGTTAAACCAATATAAATAGTTTTCTTGGTTTTGTTTTTGTTTTTTAAAACTCCAGGACTTCTCGGAGCCTTCAATAAGCTACCATACAAGCAGATTGCCGAGGATGCGTGTATCTGTGTGTGTCACAGTCTATTGTGTTTCCCAAACAAATTTGACCCCAAAGGCCTTTCCCCACAGAATGTCTCAGGATAGGTGTTCATTTTGGGGAATATGGCTTTGAGATTTCTTCAGGCCCGGAGCTCGGCCTTCTTCTGTCACCCACAAATACTGGAATCTTCTTGCCCAATATCCTAAGTCCCAATGTAGAGGGTTGCTAGGGGCCACAGACCTTACTGCCCAGCCTCTCGCCTGGGTCAGCTGTCTACTCTCCATCCGCTCAGCCTGCATGCCCTCCTAGGCTGACGGAATTCATCAGTGAGGGGTTGGAGGGTGGCCACCCAATCTCCCAACCTCCCCACTGAGGCCAACCGGGGAGGCAGGGCCTCCCTTCAGATCCCCTCAATGACCTAGGCTCGATCCTGAGGTGGGTCAGCTGAGGTGCGGCAAAAGGGCCCACCCCAGTGCCCATGGCCTGTGCTGTTCCACACGAAGGGCTTCCTGTTCATTACTACCTTAGCTCATTAGAGCAGCACCAGGTCCAGGAGGACGAAGGGAGGGAGCTGTGCAAATTAATGAGCGACCAAATTAAACATGTTCCCTCAGCCAGCAAGCCGTTCCAGTTGATCAGCTGAGGACTAGGGATTTGAAAGCGGGAAGTCCCTGCCCTGTGGGCCAGAGACCTTAAGGCAGCCATCTCCTGTTCCTTAAGGCAGCCTGTCTGGAGTAGGGTTGCCAAATTTAGCAAATAAAAATACAGGGCACCAAATTAAAATCTGAATTCCAGATAAACAATAATGTTTTTAGTACAAGTATATCCCACACAATATTTGGGACATATATTGAAAAATTGTTCACTGCTAATCTCAAATTAAAATTTAACTGAATGTCCTGTAATTCATTTGGCAACCCTAGTCTGCAGCTGGGGTACAGATCCAGGCTGGGACAGGGCACCATAAGCTCAAGGACAGAAAACTCCCCTCACCCCCCGCCAACACCAAGAGCTAATTCTCCTTTATCTCTGAGGACATGATTCCCTGATGCCCTTGAGGACCTTGAGGAGGCAATGAGGTGCTGGCAAAAGGGTCCTGCCTGGACTGGGAGGCAGGAGACTCAAGGGCAAGTCCCACTACTGCTCCGGTCTCACCGGGTGATCCTGAGACAGTCACTTGCCCTGCAAAGCAAAGTGTGAAGGCCCTGCCAGCACTGATTCTGCCTGCCTCTGTCGGAATTCCTCTGAGTGGCTGGAGGGAATGCGGAAGGACTGTGTCCACCACTGCCCCTTCCCTCCCAAGACAGGTTCAGTGACACAAATGCTGGGAATATCAATGTGCATGGCATCTACCCCAGAGGGTGGCATGTGTGTCTGCTGCTCACCTTTCCCTGCAGAGGAAGCTTAATCATAGTATTACCTTGCATGTGAGGGAGCAGGGTGGGCCCATTTCATAGGTGTAAAGAACAAAGCCCTAAGAGGTTCCCAGCTGAGTCAAAACAGAGCTTCCGTCAGGAGCCCCGTCCTTCCTCCTTCTCCACTCTGGGTGGATCCAGATGGGGGCGGTCGGCCCTGCCCCACGTGGGTGCCTCTGTTGTTAGTGATGTCACCAGAAAGGCAGCTTGGACGGAGCAACCAGCTGCTCCCCTGCCCCCTCCCCTGAGCCTCGGTGGGCAGAGAGCTCAGGGTTAGACATATTGTCAGGCCAGATGTGGATTTGGGTTCTAATTCTCTTCTCTTTTTTCCCCCTGAGGTCTAAATCCTTTAAGTCTTTCTTTTTGCTTCCTGAGGAGGGGAAACACATGGGCTTGAGCAGATGGGGTTTCTCTGTTTGCTTCCAGCTGCCATAGACAAGCTCCTCCGCAGGCCCAGCCCCAGCCCCAGATCTGCCTCCAGCCTGATCCAGCCAGCAGTGCCACCCAGGCCCCCAGTGCCAGGCACATTCAGTGGCTATCCCTGTACTGTAGCTAGGCCCTGCTGCAGGAGAAAGCAGACTTGTAACCTTCTCTCAGGGCCAGGGCCCTCTTTTCACTGCTCCTGCAGCGCCCTCCTGCCCCATCCTCCAGCACCTAACAGAGCACCCACACGATCAAGATCTTGCTGCTGACTGACTCAATGGACACAATTCAAACACACACATGATAATCATGGCTTGTTTCTACATGTCAAGGCTGATCATTTAGTCCAGCCTCCTTCCTATGACAAATGAGGAAACTGGGGCCCAGGGAGATAAGGGACTTGAAAATTCATGTTTTCAATATCAGCCAAGCGCCATGTAAACTCAATGAACAATGATGGGCTTCATTTTACAGATGAACAAACCGAGGGCTACTGGGGAGAACTGACTTGCCCAAAGTCACACAGCTGGGAAGGGACTGAACCAAGATGTGAGCCCTGGGCTCCCTGACTCAAAAGCACGTGCTCCTGCCACCACCAGGATGCTGCCTCTGCGTCCAATGAGGTGTGCTAGGCAGAACCCAGGAATGAATGATGCGCCGTTCTGGCCTGCAGGACTGTGTGCCCCTGACAGCCAGTTGGTGGCTACAGCAGAAGCTTTCCTCATTTCAGTGCCCATGCTGACCCTCCCACACTGCACCCTTCTCTCAATCCTCATCCTCACAAAGTTCTCCTCCCCAGCTCTACCTTCCCTAGGCCAGGAAGTCCCTCCTTAAGTCTGACTTCATTCCCTAGCACTGTGGCCTGCTGTCCTTGACTTTTGGAAGGGATCAGACAATCCCTCTAATTTGTAAAACACTATAACGGGTTGGATCATTTAGGTCCCCCTCTGGGTGACTGGCATTATCTCTATTTCATACTTGAAGAAACTGAGGCTCGGCAAAGTTGTTCACATAAGGCCTTGAACCCAGGTCATCTGATTGATTCCACTCCCAGGGCTCTCTTTTCATCTCATCTCAGACACCTAAACTCTAGTCCCCATTGGAATTCCAGGCATGAAAGTAACAGGTGGCATTTGTCCAAGAGCCCCTTCCCTGATGTCAGTCACAAATTGACTCTGTGCTCCTCCACCTTCCCTGGGGATCTGTCCTCTCACTGCCATAGCCCTATCCTGTCTCTTGGTGGTGGTGGTGTCAGCATTGAGCCAGTCTCCCACTGATTGAGGCCTATGCCACAGGTGCCCCTGCCTGCCCCCCTTACTTTGACCCTGGGGTGATGGATGCCAGCCCAGAGCTTAGGCCAATCTTCTTATCTAATATAGTCCCTTCTCAGTTTCCAAATATCCTTATCCAGACTGGCATGGGAACTCAAGTGGGAACTTCTACCCCTCAGATTCCCACCCCCTACTGCTATCATCAGTGAGAGTCAGAGAAGGGGAGGACAAACAGAAATACAGATGGGGATGGGGAAAGACAGAGAGAGAAGGGGAGAGACAAAGCCCAAGAGAGAGGGGGAGGGGGAGGAGGAGGAGGGGAAGAGAGAGAGAGACAAGGACAGCAACAGAGAAGGAGAAGGCAGCCATAGTTTCTGTCACTCCATTGCTCCCCAAGGCCAATTCAGCTGGTCTGGTAGGTAGCAAGGTTCCTTGAGGAGAGGGGCTCCCTAGTGCATCAGCAACACCCAGCAGAGTGCCTGGCATATAGTAGGTGCTCAGCACATGCTCACTCATTTGAAGGAATGAATGAAAGCCCATCTGTCATTGCCAGCATGCTCCCCACCCCCCATCATCTGACCTCACTTCCTCTGAGCTCCAAGTCCATGCTGAGGAGCTGCATTGCTCTTCATCTGGTGCCTGACATGGCCTGCCTGAGACTGTCAGTTCTCGTTCCATGTGCTTATGTCATAGATTCCTAGACTGGCAGAGCTGGTAGAGAGAGCCCTTAGACAACCCAACCCCACTCCTCTCAGTACACTCGGGGACACTGAGGCCCAGAGCTAGGAAGGGACTTACACTGTGTCATTCAGCAGAGCTGAAAGTGGCAGGCTGGATTCTAGCTGCCCTGGGGTTCAGTATACTGCATCCTGCGTTGTTGGATCCCACCACTCCCAGTGAGTCCATAAGCAGCTGTGCTGCAGGTGAGGTCAGAGATCTTTGTTCTCCAGGAGAAGAGATGACAACTGTCCTCACAGTCTGGTAAGCAGCCCTGGCCAGCTGGGGAGAGGTGGGGAGCTGCTTCCAGGGGAAGACTGCAGGGAGGATGGTATCCAAGCTCTCCTCCCTGAGGGGCCAGAGGAGAGGACCTGGGACTGAAGGGACCTATGAGGACCTATAAGGGTCCTATGAGGACTTATGGGACCTATGAGGACCAGGACCCTGGCCCAATCTCCCCACCCATCCAATCTACCTCCATTCTCCTGGCCACTGTGGGGGTCCCAGCTCCCACTAGGGTTGAAGTTCTGAACCTGGGCTCCAATAGACCTGGATCTTCCACTTCTTGGCTGCAAGTCCACTCACCTCTCTGAGCCTCAGCTTCCTCATCAGTAAAAGTGGGCTAACTACAATTCCTACCTCATATGGTTTGTGGGAGGCTTAAAGGGGTAATGCCCTTCCTGAGAATCGCACAGCACATGTCTGGCACGTAGTGAGTGCTCCATAAATGTGAGTAACTATAGTGCCTCTTCACCATACTGCTCATCCCCCTCATCTCACCAGCTTTTTGCATAGTCCTGGAGGTTCTGGCCCCAGGTCTTCAAGGTCCCCTTGCACTCTTGGTGTGACCTTGAGAAGCCCGCTTCACTTCACCTCCCTCATCCTTCAAAGGCCTTTGTGGTGCCTCCGTATATGTCAAGGGTGCCTGGCTCCTTCCAGGTTTCGTACTGTATTTCTAGAAACGATTTCCCTATGTTCAGCCAGGTAAGTCTAGAATCTAGCCTAGATCCTCACGTTTGTGTGTGTATTCATGTGCACTCCTGTGGGGAGGGCTGTGCAGTCCCAAACCTTTCCCTTTCCTCAGGCAAGTTTCTCTCCTGCAGGGCAAGGAGGCTGTGGCTAGCTGGGATCCAACCTCCCTGGTGCTGACTGGCTGCTGCCCACCCACCCAAGGGACTATGTGGTTCTTGTCCTCTGCCCCCCACCAGCACCACCTGTGGTCCTCTGTGAGCAGCACCATTGCCTTGGCCCACTCCTCCGGCCTCAGAACCTGCCTCTTTTCACCAGCTCCTGCTGGGACCTTCTCTCACCTATTCTTCCTGTGCCTGGTCCCCCAGTATGCCACCACACATGCACACCCCCTGTAATCAGCTCATCCTCTCCTGTCCCTCTCCTCCTTTCCCAAGACAGATCCCTCATTACTCAATGCTCCTCCCAAACATCTCAGTTCCTGTGCCTGACTTGCCGTGTGACCCTGAACAGCATACTTCCTCTCTCTCTGTCTCCCTTGAGCCATTTGTGAAATGAGAATAATCCCACTCCTACCTTCCAGCATTGCCACGGCCTCTCCTGCAGGCCACAGCGAGGAGGAGAAATGGGTTAGACAGGTGGTTGCTGGTGCAGGCTGTGCTACCGTGGCTATCCCTGCTGGCAAGCTACCATGGGACTTCAGAGTCCTGGCAGGGACTTAGCAGCAACAGAGGTGATCTACTCTTGGACCCCAGGGTCCCCTCCACAGGATCCCCACCAAGGGGCTTTCCCAGGAGGGCTGTGGGCTCTCTCTGCCCCTCTGAACTGTTCACACAGAAATAAAATGTGCATCCCCCATCCCTGGTCTGCTCCCAACTGTAAATTTGCAAATAAAGTCATTTCTGAGGGAGCCCCTTGGGCCCAGGGCTGGGGCGGGGCCAGGGTCTGTGGCCAGCCAGGTGGCTTCCATCAGATGCCGGCCAACCCAGGACAGCAGAGCCGCTAATCCCAAGGTTTATGGGGCAGCCCTGCTCGCCAAGGCGCAAGGGTGCAAAAAGGCAAAAATTAAATTTCCAAACCTCGTGTGATTTTCCTTTCTTTTTGTACTGCTTCTCACTTTTGGGCTGTCTTTTTCATTCCCTTGTTTCTGTCTCTGACCCTCTGAATCTCAGTGTCTACCTCTGCTCTCTGCTGGGATTCTGGGCTCTCTGATTGTCTCTGCTCTTTCCTGTCCATCTTTCCTAGGCTCAAGCTTACTTTCCCTTATCTCCTGTCTTCACTGAGATCTTTTTGGTTTGGAGGTTCGGTTGCTACAACTTCAAACCCCACTCTTATCCTTGCGCTCTTGCTCCTCTCCCTTCTGCTCCCCTTAGTGTCACTCATTCTCCTCCTCTCCTTTCTTGTCTGTCCTGGCTGGGCAGTAGCAGGGACTGAGATGGGCAATATGGGGAGCAGATGTGGGACGCCCTGCACCCCCCATCCCCCCGCCCCAGCAGATGAGGGTCATCGCAGCTCGGCGGATGGATGAGCAGGCGGCGGATAGCAGGCAGTATGAGCCCTCGCAGCCTGGGCCTGCAGAGCCCAGGCGCACTTAGCCTACCTGGCTGCAGGGGCTTCAGCAGGGGCTTTGATTGACAACAGGAAAGAAAGTAAAACATATAAAACAGAAAACCGCAGCCACCCAGAGACTGAATGCAAGCAGAGCAGCAAACAAGCTGCCTGCAGCCACCTGGGCTTGGAGGGTGCTGGATGGATGGGGGCAGGTGTGGGAAAGGGAAGACCCTAAATCTTGGGTATCCACTTCATGCCCTGGCTCTGGGCCAGACAGTGCCAGGCTGGATCCTCGCAGCAGCCCTGGCACACAGATGAGGAGATAGAGGCCCAGAGAGGCTAAGTGGCTTTCCCAAGGCATCTCTCCTGAAACACCCATCACTCCTCCTCGTAAAGGACTCTCCTCTCACTTCCCTACCCCAGGTTCCAGGCTCTTCCCTCTCCATCCCTGTCCTCAGCAATGGTGCCGCATTGGCAGGGTAAACTGCCTAGATAAGGCTAGTTACCAGGAAAGCCTATATGTCTTGACCATTGCTTAAGTATCGGTTGGCTTCGGTGTTTCCCCTGTGGTGCTCCTATCAGCTGGTTCTACTCTAGGCCATACCCTTTGGGGTCACAGTGGCCCCTGCTCTAGTCCCACAGCAAAGCCGTGCACCCCCTTGGCTCTGTTTATTCCTGGATCCATGAGCTCCCCCATGGCCTGGGTTCTAGGCCCACAGCTCAGATCTGCTCAGTGTTCTTAACCCAGCTCTGCGGTGTCAGTGGCCTTCCTGAGTTCTACCCACACACCTGAGCTGAGTCAGCCTCTTCTCCACAACTCTGCCCCCAAGCTCTCCACCCATATTCCACATCCACCCTGTCCCACACCTGGCCTCTTCTCTTTTTTACTTTGATTCATTTTCCTGGTCAGCCATTGCTATCAAGCACCTTATCCCCATTTTCCAGATGGAGAAAGGGACCTGGAAAAGAGAAGACAGTGGCCCCAGCCCCAGTACCTCCAGAGCCAGGTAGGAGCCAGGTAGGAGGTTGAAGCTGTATCCCAAAGTTTCTAGGATCAAACTTCAACCCAGCACCCATCTTTAGCATGTGAGAAAGCAAAATATTTCGGCCCCAAAATATATTTCTCTGACGTATTTCAAAATGGCTAAATTCAGAGAGACTGGAAAAACAAGATTAGGTAGGAGACTTTCTTTGGGGAAAGAAATCTACATCTGTAAATGCAAACAGGCAGGCTTCATTGAGTCGCCCCTCCTTTGGCTACTATGTATTCTTTCTGAGGGCAGCTGTAAGGTTACCTGAAGTACTTTTATTTGCATACTAGATGTCTCTAACTTTAACTTCTGACTTCCTTCCTTCACCTGTGACAACACCTTCCCCAGAACTTAGAGAAACCTGGTCTCGGACCATTGTTCTGAGGCTTCTACCTCTCCCCACCTTTTCTCTGTCTCTCTCATGAACACTGGTATATAAGTTTTGTACCCCCATTGGAATTGGGGACATTGGGGACATTACTCTCTTGTGATTCTCCTGTGTTTTGCCATCTCCCAGCACATTAAATAATAAAATTTGTCATGCTTTTTCTTCATATTGATCTAAATTTGTCAGTGATTTTTATTAATGAACCTTTAGGGGTGAAGTTTTCCTTTGACCCCCTACAAGCCCAAGTTGGGCCCACGTCAGGCAGCCTTGATATGCAGGTAACAGACTTTGACCCCAAAAGTGACTAGTATTTGACACTGAAATGGAATTTCTTTCCTTATGGCAACACAGCAGGCATCTGGCAATGGGGCCCCAGAACGACAGAACTCGGTTCCTCCCTCCTACCTTACCCTCCCTCCCCCGACACAGTACCATGTTCTTACACAGCACCTTTGCCCCAGAGTACCTGGAGGCTGTCATTTCCTCTTATCATGCCAGCCTTGTAGAAAAGGAAAAGGTGAGGGCCTGAGAGGGACTGTAATTTGCCTAAGGCCACACAGCTCTGCAGTCCACCCCACCCCTCCACCACTTCCACACTGAGCTTCTAGCCTCAGTGAGGCAGCTTCCTTGGTGGACAGTCCCTCTGAGAGAGGGAGGGAAGGAGAAAACCCAGCAATATCCCTGGGGGAGGGAGGGCAGTAAAGGGAGCCTGGAGATAAACACCCTCCCCGGAATCAGCCCATTGCAAGGCAGGCCAAGCTGGCGGTCAAGGTAAAGGTTTTGGGCTTTGGTTACATGCTCTGAGAGGGGATTGCTACCTCTCCTCCCAATACCTGGGGTGAGTCTATGTGAGTGACACCTCAAGAGCACAGAGTACACTGTGAGTGGCACCTCCCAGAGTTGGGCTCTCTGATTTCCCCCCTGTGCAGACCCTCCTATCCAGGAACTACAAGGAAGTCCAAGGAAAGCAAGGCCTTCCCTCCCCCCTCCATCCTAGTCCACACTGCCCTCACCTCTTGCCTGAGTAGGGCAATAGTCTCCTCCCTAGTCTCCTTGCTTCCACTTCTGTGCCCCTACAATTAATTCTCCACACAGCAGCCGGAAGGGTCTTTAAAAAATGTAAATCATAGGTGGTATACCCGTGCTCAAAACCCTCCAATGGCTCCTCTGTCCTTAGAACAAAGTCAGGCTCTCTACACACCCCTCAAGATGCTCCCTGATCTGGTCCTCCAGCTCCCACTTCTCCACTCCTCCCCACCAGTCCACCCCCCACCCCCACAGGCTTAAAGCCCACCAGTTAGCCATGCTCAGAAAAATGGACACTCGTGTTCTGGAAGGGACACAGCATAAACGCCCTGCCAATCAGTTCACATTTCCCTAACAGTGGAGGGGAGAGGTCAAGGGAGTGTTTTGGGTGGTTGGGGAGGGTGGTGGCAGGGAATTCGGGAGCTAGGGTGATTCGAAGGAAGGAAAATTAGAGTTAGTAATGATCGTTGATCAATACTTGATTAAGAAAAGACAGCAAGATGGGCGTCTGAAGGAAAGAAGGCCACCAATTTGCCTCAGCACCGGCACCGTGCCAGGTCACTCAGACCCATTGTTTCCTTCCAGCTACACCACCACGGAGGATGTGCTGCTAATTCCATTTCGCAGGTGAAGAAATTGATGCGCTGAAAAAGATGAGGTAAATTGCCCGAATTGCCCCGGCGCCCATGGCTGAGCCTGGCTGCCAGCACAGGCCTGTGGGGCTCTTTTCGCGCCTGGGGCTCGGGCCGAGCGGCTTGGGAACCATCAATTACTGAGCTGAGGCAATTGAGGGGCCGCCTACGCGCAAGCCTTCTTCTCCTGCCGGCTGAGGCGTTGTCATTTGCTCTTTGAAAGCAGCCTATTCTCACCAGCCGCCTCCCTGTCCTCACATTTGCATTTGGAGCCTTTCATCTGATCTCTCGGAATTAACGGCTTTGTCTCCTATTAAAAGAATTCCAGGCCCGGGGAGCCCCCTCCGGCCCCAGGAAGCCCGCCTTCCCCGCGCGCCGGGCCTCGAGGCCGCTACGCCGGCTCCAGCGCGGAGGGGCGGGCGGGCCCGGAAGGCCTCGGCGGGCGAATGAGGCGAGGCCCGTCTCGGGGCTCCTGCTCTACGCCTTCACTCTGCCGCCTTCCCTGCCTCCCCCGGCAGAGCTGTCCAGCCGCCTGGGCCGCAGTCGGGCCAGTGGCACAAGCCCGCGCTACGAAGCTAAACCAGGCCGCCTTCTAGTTCTGGCCCTGACGCTTCCCAGATGTGTGCTGTAGGGCAGCTCGGCTCTCCCTTCCAGCCTCAGTTTCCTCGTCTACAAAATGGGAGCAGGGGTGAGTCCCACCTGCTCAGGGCAAAGGAAAGGGCTCGTATTAAGAGTCAGGGAAAGAAGAATCAAATTCCTGATGTGTCCCTCTGTCCCCTGGGGCAAGAGCTTTCTCCTATGTGGGCCTCGGGCTCTTCCTTATAAAACGGGCTGCTGAGTTTTGAGGGCTCTCCTCCTACTCTGGGGTAGTATGGGATGCTAACCCTCCAGAGCCCATTCAGCCTGTCCCCCCCACCCGCCACCCCTTGCCCTGACCCCAGTCTGGACTTGCTCCCCTACCCCATCGTTATAATACTTTTGTCCCTTTTCCCTAGGCCACCCTGGCTTCACATTAGACTCAAGGAGATTTACAGAAATACCAAAATCAAGCCCCAGATATTCTGATTTACGGTCTGGGGGGAGGAGGGGTACTCAGGCCAAGTGTTTCAAAGCTCCCCAGGTCATTCCACTGTGCGGCCAGGGCTGAGAACCTCCACCCTGGGCTGTCCAGGACCTCAGATGCAGGTACCTCAAGCCCTTCCCAATGGTGATGAGAAGCAAGTTACTTACCTTCTTTGTGTCATACTTATTTCCTGTTTAGAAGATGAAGTTGAAGGATTAAAAGCACTCAGCTCTTTATAGCAGTGCTGGCACAGAGGCAGGGGCTCACCAAATGCTGTTTCTATGGTCTGATTTTCAAGTTGGGGTTGACAATGTATATTCTCCAGCACTATGCCCCTCACCACGGCCCTGCAAGGAAAGAAGGTTAATGAAGCAGACATTACACAGTCTGGGTTGACTGAGGCCCAGAGGGGAAGTGACTCGCCCAAGGTCATGTAGCTAGAAGGATCCTTAAGGATCATTCTAGTAGAGTGGGAGGTGGCATAGTCCTTAAGGAGACAGACTGCCTTGGGTTCAAATTCTTGGTCCATTGCTATCAGCTGTGTGAACTTGAGCAACTTACTTTTCTGTTCCTCAGTTTCCTCATTTTTAAAATGGGGACAATAATAATACTCACCTCATAGGCACTCATTAAGCTAGTTCTTCCTTCTCTAGCCCCAGCTCCTCCTATGCTGTATGTCAGGGAGTTGAGGCCCAGAGAGGGGTAGAGACTTGACCACAGACAATGAGTTACAGGCAAAGCTTGGCCAAACCCAGGTCTCCCAGGTGGGCAGCCTCCCACCTGTTCCTATAGCTCATGTAGTTCTCTCCACTCACAAAGGACATTAAAAACTCGTATGGCCAGGTTTTTGGCAATTTTCTGTCTCCTAGTGTTCATGGGGAAAAGCAGAAAAGGAATTCTCAATCCCTTTCAGGCTCTCTTATTTCTTTTTATTTTATTTTTTTCTCTGTACACTCTCTCAAGCTGGCTCTCACTTGCTCTGGTGCCTCTTGACCCTTCCATTTTCTCCCTTAGTTCCCTCTGGGAACTCAAAACCATCTGAACGAATTTAAATAAACCTCTCCTCAAATAGTCTCCTTCAAGGTGGAGAGGATGGAAAGTTCAGCCTGAAGGGAGAATTTCGCTGATTATTATAGTGGTGGCTGATGGTGGCTGCGGGTACAGTTCTGGGGCTGATGGTGTGGTAGGTTGCAGGGGGTGCTGGCCTGGATACCGACTGGGAGGCTGAACTGAGGAGAGGGAATGCTGCTGGCCAGGACTGAGCAGGGGGATATCCAGGAATAGGGACTCAGAGGAGTCAACACCTGGGGAGTCACAGAACAGCCAAGCTTGAGGAGCCCAGAAGGCCCATCAAATCCAATCCAACTCCCGCCCCTCCTCCGGCATGCACACACACACCCCAGATGGGAACCAGACTTTCTCAAGGGGTTCAGGAGCCATTGAGTAGAGAAAGACCCTGTTAAATGACAAAAGTATCACTTGGAGAGAGAGCATCTTAACCCATTGGCTCCAGTTAGTAGCATCACATATACAGATATGAGTTTATCACTTATCCCCCAAATTATGTATTACATATGTAAAGTTCCCAAGCACCACGATAGGTTGAATAAGGGAAAATAATAATAATAATAGTAGCAGCCAAGCATTTCTGAGTGCCTACCACGTGCCAGGCACTGTTTTAGGTGTTTCACATGCATGAATTCATTAAATCTCACAACAACTAAAACCCCCGTTTTGCAGAAGAGGAAAGCAAGGCCTGGAGAGGTTATGTAACTTGCCCGTGATCATACAGCAAGTAAGTGACAGTGATGCGTTTAAACTTGGCAGTTTGGCTTCAGAGCCCAAGAACTTAACCACTGTGCTATGTAGACATGAACAAAATGGGCCCTTCCCTCAGAGAGCTAACAGTCTCGGAGGAGTTGCCTTTCTGACAGTAAGAAACAACTGTTCAGGGTAGCAAATGATGGATAAATAACTCTGGGATGTAGGAAACTGCATTCCATTTCTGAGCAAGTACCTTGACCTCAGACGAGGGAGGCATCACCCTTCCTCACAGAGCTGTTGGGAAGGTGCACTGGATGTGAAAGTAACCCATACAGAGCCAGGGGAAGGGATCGTTATTACCCACCTGCTCACCACCCACCATGTTCAGTTCTCTACCCTCCGATATATACACCTGTGCACTTACCTCCACTTTGAATCTCTGCCCCCCAAGCCAACAGCACTCAGCCCCCAGCAACCTCCGCCAGAACCCCCCATTTGTAGACATGCACACACCTCTCCCTGCACACACACACTCCCTGTGCACGTACACAGCCCTATCCTTGAACATGTGCCTATCGCCGTGTGCACAAACCCTCCCTTGAAATTCTGTCTACACGGTTCACAAGTGTGGTTCTTGTGCAACCTGGCTGATCACTGTTGCATGGGAGCTGCAGGCAGGTGGGCATCAGCAGGGGTGGGGTGGGGTACAGCATGGAGGAGGCTGCTCAGGAAGACAGCAGAGACCTGGTCAGGCACAGCCTTTCAAGCACTCTGTTTAGCACTGCAGCTAAGGAGCCCATTAGCAGCGGCTTCTCATTTCAGATTTCCCAGCATGCCATGGCCCGCAGACTGTGCACTGTTTATTTGGAGAAGCTGAGAAAAACTGTAAAATTAGAGTGAGGACAAGGGCTGCCCTTGAAGGGATTCTCCACAGGAGACCCGGGCTTGCAGCAGTCCCCAGCTCCAAGGCCCTGCCACCCGCCTGAGAAGCATCCAGCCAGGGCCCAAGAACAAGAAGCCCATGGGCTGGCTGGGCTGCAGGGCCTCCACAGTGGCCTCTCTAGCCCCCTCTCTTGACAGCAACTGGTTGGAGAGACCACCATTTTTCCACCAGGGCCTGCCCAATGCCAGGCAGAGAGAAGAGAGGTCCAAGGTACCATGCAGCCTCCGTGGGGTGCAGAGAGCCCAGGCTTTGGATTTAGATCTTTGCTTCACTGGGCCTCAGTTTCCTCATGCCTATTAGAGCATGGGAGGAGAAATGAGCTCTGTGTCAGGGTCTAGCAGGGTGCCACAGTGTCCCATAGATGCCTTCTTTCCCACCTTTATCTGGGGTGGAGCTTGATTCCTTGTTTCTTTTACATTCTTTTGAGTAAATTAGCTTTAATTCTGCCCACTTTAGGCCTTAGACTTTTCAACGAACTCTAACATAGTATCACTGAGTCCCAGGTAAGAGAGTACGGACAATTTGCTTCCTTCTCTCTCTAGGCAGCCTGTCCTTTCTTCTATGCCCTACTGATTTTCAGAAATTCTGATTGGACCTAAATTTGTCCTCATGAAACAACCCCACCTCCAAATCCAGGTGTGAGTTCTACTCCTCATCTCTGGACACAATCCTAGAGCTCTAAGCGACCTTGATAGGGGCCGATCCCCACCTAACAGCGGTTCAGACCAGGGTCCCACTCTTCAGACCAGCATGAGCCCCCTGCTCTGTGGTCCAGTCCTGTCACCACACTGCTGCACCCTCCCTCCCCTGAGCTACAGTCTCAAAGTCCTGATCACCATCTGAGCTACCTCCTTCCCTGGCCCTGTCTGGTCAGCAGTGGGGTAAGGAGCAATTATCTTCTTAGGTCCCAGGGCAGGGGCTGATGTTTCCATTTGGATCTCACTTTTGCCATCTGTGAAATGGGGAGTTGGATTAGCAAAACTCCGAGAGAGGCCATCATCTCAGTGAATGCTTACAATAGTTTGGTTGAAGTGGGTAGTGTAGGGAGGTACTAGTTCACAAGGCAGCAAGGGACAGAGACTGGGTCCAGATTTGGTTGACTCCAAAGCTCACATGAGTCCCAGAAACACACACACACAGAACAAAGAGGCAGGAGAATCAGCTTTCTGGCCAAGGGAAGAGCCCTCAGCCCTCTTTAATTCATTCATCTGTTTCTTTTTTCCATTTGTTTTTATAATGAAATATTTCAAACATACAAAAAGGTCTAAAGAATGATGCAACCGCTATTCTCTTTAACCCTTTAACCATCATTCAGCTGCAGAAATAACACATCACAGATATGTTCGGAGCCCTCTGTGTTCCCTCTCTGATCCTATTCCCCTTCCTCCTCTCCCCTTGGTAGCCACTCTCCTGACCTTGATGTGTTTAAAGTTTTGTATTAATGGCATTCTGTGTGCAGTTTTCAACTTGCTGTATCACTCCACGGTATGTCCGAGATGTGTCCATGTTAACACATGTAGCTGGAATTCATTCATTTTCACTGCTATAAAGTATTCTCTTGTATAAATACATTATGACTTAGTTGTCTGGTCTCTGGATCATGAACATTCAGGTAGTTTTGTATATTTTATGAAAAGGAAGCATGTTGCTATGAACACCCTGGTTAGATGCCTCCCGGTGGACACGTGTGAGTATTTCTCTGGGGTCTCACTGGGTCTGAGGGTATGTGCTCATCTTCACCCTTACAGGATATTGCCAAGTTGCCCTATTCATTTGTGTTTTCCTAGGGCAAATGTTTACTGAGTACTTACTATGTGTCAGGCCCTGGTGTGACAGCAGAGCTGAAGGAGGCATCTCCTTCAAAGTGAGAACAGAGGGAAAGGCTTAGGCTTAGTTAGAAAGAACTTAGGTAGATGTAAGTGGGTAATTATCAAGAATTTGTGGAGACCTCTATGGGAAGAGCGGCTTTCAGGAGATTTACGGCATCTTACTTTGGGACAGATGGTGGGCAGGGCGAAAACCTCTCTTTCCAAGCCAGCTCCCTATGGGATGCAATTGTGAGAACTCGGGGCTGGCCATCAGTAGGCCTTGGTGTTGGTCTTGGGTCTGCCTCAAATTCACTGTGTGACATTGGCCAGATGCCTTCCCCTCTCTGGCCTAAGTAATTCCTCAATACAGGGCAGGAAAGCAAGGTGAAGCTTCAATCTTTATTGCCTACAGTCAAAGGTTTTGGGTTGGAAGAATCAATGTATCACATTACCCCCAAGAGCCTTGATTTTCTCCTCTTTAACATGGGCTTGCTAATCCCCACTGGGCCCACCTCCCAAGGCTGCCAGGAATACTCTGGAAGGGTCCAGTATTATACTTTGAAGTGTTTTCCCTCAGTTGCAGTCCTGTCAGGAGGCAGTGGGATGGCAAAGATGACCCCTGAATTCTTTGCTGGCTTCTAGCTTGTTTCTTCCATTCCTGCTGGGCCTCTTCCCCAGATGCTACTCCCACTCCAAACCAGCCATCTCCGCACACAAGGTATAAATACAAAAAATAAATAAACCCAGAGCAAGCCCCAGAACTGAAGCAAATTGCTGGCAAGCGCTGGCCGCTGATTAACATGCATAGTGGACGTGCAACTGGGCATATCGGAGAGAACTGCATTTTTCCGCAGGACGGAGCTATCAGCATGGGCCGGGCTGGGAGGGAAGAGGATGGAGGGAGGCACAGAAACAGTGCTCTGGCTGGACCCAGGGAGCTCACCAGCTAGGAAGGTCCCAGGCCTGCTCTCTCAGGCTGCTCTGTTCCCTATATATGCTCCCAACCTGAGCAGAGGTTTCCCCTCAGCAAGCTGGAACTGGGGGCACATGCGAAGGAGGTTCAAAAGTGGGGGAAGCAGAGCCAGGTGGTGAGGGTCAGATGGGCCCAGGGTCCAGGGCCAGCTGAATGCCTTTGGGCAAGTACATTCATCATCCTAAGCCTCCATTTCTCCATCTGTAAAAGGGAAGAGTAATAGTAAATGCCTTGTAAGGTTGCGAGGGCTCGATGAGTTAATGCCCAGCAGCGATAAACACATAGTAGGAACATGAAGGATGCGAGCCCTCCTCCCGCATCACTAAGTAACAGCCGCCCTCCCCAGTGTGTGGCCTGGGGCCGCAGACCAGGATAAGACAGGAGCAAGAGGAACGTCTGGGAGGAACGCATAGGGAAAGAAGAGGAAAACAGTGAAGCAGCTTGTATTTATTGGTTGCTCTGTGCGTCCTGCGCTATGGAAGTGATTTGCAGTCTTTACCACTTCATTTTCACTTCTCAGCAGTCCTTTCCAGATGAGGAAACTGAAGTACTGAGACATTGTAAGCAGACCTGGTGTCGAAGCCCAAGCAATTTGACTTTAGTTAGATTTGGCAGATAAAGTACAGGATGCCCGAATTCAAGTTGAATTTCAGGTAAACAAATACTTTTGTAGCACATACTTATACTAAAAAAGGACATACTTGTGGCTAAAAAATACTCATTGCTTGTCTGATATTCAGACTTAACTGGGCATGCTGTCTTTTCATTTGCTCAGTCTGGCCACCTTAACTCCAGTGGCTGTACTGTTTAACAGAACCTTAAAACATCTCTCAACACTCTAAGGCCTCTGAGGAAGAGGTTAAGGACCCTTCACTGCCTGGGCCCCCAAGCACTCTCTCCCACGCATCTGCAGTTCCACACTTGGTAACTGCACTTGGAGAAGACCATAACCAGCCCCCCAGAAGTTGGTATTAATGGAGGAGGGATTAGATCCCAGACTTTGGTAGGGCCTTGAGCAGTCAGGGGGTCACTGAAAAGGGAGTGCCAGAGGAGCAGGTTGTGCCTCAGGGGCCTTGGGGCCCAACCCACAGAGGCCTGAGTCCGAAGAGCAGTGGAAAGGGTGTGCTCACTCTGGAGTGAGCAAACCCAGGTTTGAATCTTGGAACTGCCATTTACTTGCCGTGTGATCCTAGGCAAGTTACTTCACTTCTCTGAGCCTCAGTTTCCTCGTCTAGAAAACAACCACAATAGATAGCACTTTAACTCACAGGTTATTGTGAGCAGTAAAGGAGATAAGGGATAGCATGTCATAAGCACTCAGTGACTGACTTATTGTTACCAATAACTCTGGAGCAGCTCCTTCCTCCCCACCTACCCCTACTCAGTGCTTCTCCCAGTGCACTAAAGGAGTGGAGAGAGGTACACCAGGCAGCTGATAATGGCTGGGCCTCTGGGGTCACTTCCTCTGCAGCTGCCATGCTTGACATGTGGGAACACCTGCTCCCACCCTCTCCCAGACCCCATCCTGCCAGCACACCTTGTGAATAGTTTACGAAAATACCAATACTCCAGCCATCCTCTTTGATTGAATGGGGGTTCTGAACAAATGGTTTCTCAATCTAAACTCCACTGTAGCTGTTTTAGTCCGTTTTGTGTTGCTATAACAGAAATACCTGAGACTGGGTAATTTATAAAGGAAAGAGGTTTCTTAGGCTTACAATTCTGGGACAGCTGCATCTGGCATGGGCCTCAGGCTGCTTCTACTCATGGTGGAAAGTGGCAGGTAGTCGGCGGGTACAAGCAGATCACATGGCGAGAGGAAGCAAGAGAGAGAGAGAGAGGAGATGCCAGGGTCTTTGTAAGCAACGAGCTTTCGCAGGAACGAATAGAGCGAGAACTCACCCATTAATCCCCCTCCCCCAGGGAGAGCATTAATCCATTCATGAGGGATCCGCCCCCATGACTCGATCAGTTTCCAACATTGTCACATTGGAGATCAAATGAGTTTTGGAGGGGACAACACATCCAAACTCCATCAGTAGCCATTGAGGAGCTCAGCTGGGGAAGGGGGGATGGCTAGGGTAGGGGTTAGGTTAGGCAGGGCCAAGGGCAGGAGAAAGGATCACGGAGGATGTCTTTATGGCTCCACCTCCCTTAAGGCCCCCGTCCCTCCAATTGCTGATATCCAACTTGGGAAACTTAGGCAAACTTGGGAAAAGCTGGAGACTTGTCTCTCTAGCCGCTTTTCTTTTCTCAGCCTGTTTCCCCATCTGCGATGTGCAGATAAAATCCCAACATAATAGGGTGAGTGTGAGCAGTCAGTGAGAGGGTGGATGAGAAACTGCTTTTATAAACTCTCTTACACTGCCCCCAAAGCAAAGCATTATTATCACATCTGGGCCTTCATCTGGCCATCTGTAAAACGGAAACCAGAATGGCCGCCTTCTAGGAGTGTTTTGAGGATTAAGCAAGATGTCTTCTGGTCTTCTCAGGCTGTTCCCTGGGCACAGAGCACCCCCTTCCCACTCTTACTCCCCCTTGCCTGGCTTATTCCTGCTCATTCTTCAAGAATGTTCAAAGGCTTTCCTGTTCCCAGAAACCTTCCTGCCTTCCCCCCACCCCAGCCACCCTCCCTGACTGGTTGGGTACCCTGTCCCCTGGCCTGTACCACCCCCTATCTGGACTCCCACCCCCACTTACCGTCATGGCCCGTTTCCTCATGTCTCCCCACTAGGCAGCCCGCTCACCGTGCTTGCTCTTGCTCGGGTGGCCTCTTGCTCCTCCTTTCCCCCCCCCCCGCCCCCCACCCAGCAAGGGGCCTGGCACAGCATCTGCACTCAGTAAACGTTTGCAGAATGAGTAAAAGTGCCTCGTAAACACTGACGTGTTGTCCAGATATGAAGGGTTATTAGCGGGGCATCCCTTTGAAACCCAAGATTCTTCCTATCACCATCGGCATCATCACAGAGCTGCATTTTTCACAACTGGGCCTCTCCTCCTCATCTTAAGCCTTTGCCCCTGGGATGCGGGCAGTGGGCCCTAGGATGACAGTAGGCTGGCGGGCTGGGTGGGGGGCACCTGGTGGATTCCAGGGCCAGCTGGGGCAGTCTCTGCGCTTGCTCCAGCCTGTCTCCCGGGCCTCCGGCCTGCTGTTCTGCCCCGCCGAGCCCACTGTGTTCAGTCGCAGACACCTCATTATCGCAGCGATGCAGCCAAGCTGGAGGCAGTTCAGAGAGGAGCAGTGAGAGCAATGGGGGGTGGTGAGAGCCTGGCGCTGGCGCTGGCGGCGGGGGAGGGGAGCAGTCCCAGGCCGAGTCTGAGGAGCTGGGCTCAGCAGGGCCCAGCAGGGAACCTGAGAAGTGCGGCATCTGTGTGCTAGCGTCTGGAGAGTGGCCTCCCCAGCAACAGAAGAAATGAGCTAGCCAGGAAGGCAGAGGGGCACTTGAAGGGAAGGGGGCTCCTCCTCACCCCTGCCAGGGGCACCCAGACATCACCCTTTCCAACCTTCACTGCCACCCCACCTGTTGCCACCTCTGCCACTACAGCTGTGACCGAGGAGAGGCCATTTCCTTGGAGTGGGAAGCAAAGGGAAGAGGCTGGCATCACAGGAGGGGCCTGGCTGTGCCTCTTGAGATTGCAATATGTGGGAAGTGTTACTGCGCAATCTAGGGTGACCCTGCTCTCTAAGGTGGAGGGGAACTTTGGTCATGGCTGAGACCTTCCCTAGCTCCCTCTTGCTCATCTTACTGATGGAGACACTGGCCTAGGAGGGGAAAGGGACTTAGCCAAAATTCCCCATGAATCAGTGCAGCCTGGACTGGAACCTGGGGCCTCTGGACTCCAAGTTTTGTCCTCTTTCCACCACACCTTTCTCTCTCCAGGAACCCAGACTGCACCCTGCCATCTGCTCAGGGACACACGCTACCTCTTCTGCAGTGACCCCACCTCATATACACACCCACACACTACACATACATCAATACATTTGTTCCAGGTGTGGTGTTACTTTGGCTTTCCAAGTCACCTTCCAAAAGAGGATGGGCATGAGATGTGGATCAAGCCCAAGACCTCCCACTCAGGGTCTGCACTTCCCTGCCCTTGCTGGCCACTCCACCTGGAATGCTTTGCCTGGAATTTGTCCTAGCCAGCTTCATCTCATCACCCACATCATCACCAGTGTTCCAAAGTCATTCTTCTCAAAGGCTTCCCCTGACCACAGGTCACTCCCTAGCTTGTCACACTGTTCTTCACAGCACTGGACACTCCTTCAAACCAGCTCGTTTGTTTATGTCCTCCCCACCCTCCAAAATGGAAGCTCAGTAAAGGCAGGGACCACAACTGGCTGGTTTTCTGCTGTAACTCCAGCACCTAGAGCAGTGCCTGGCACACATGTGGACACACACATACCATGTTAAATGAATGAATAAATGAACAGCAAAACCCAGAGCAAAATTTTCCTTCTAGAAAAAAGTTCCAGCCTAGGAAGAGAGAACACAAGCCTGGGCCTTAACTGGAAAAGTCTCTGGGCTACTGCATTTATTCAATAAATATTTATTTATTACCAAGCACTGTTCTAAGTGCTGGAGACACAGCAGTGAGCAAAACAAAGATCCCTGCCTTCATAGAGCTCGCATTCCAGTGGGAGGTGATGACAATGACTAAGGCAAATAAGTAAATTATAGGGCAGAGTAAAATATAGGTGAGAAGTGTGCTGAAGTGGGACTGCTACCCCCTTTCTACTCGTAGGAAGAGGAGAGTCATGCACAGAAATTGATATCTGGTGTCCATTTCAGCAGAAACCTAAAGGCTTTGAGTGGCCAGGCTGAGGATACCAGAGGAAGAGTGCTTCAGGCAAAGGAACGGGCAGACCTCAAAGCCCCGAGGCAGGAGTGTGCCTGACGTGACTGAGCAGGTGTTTGAAGGGAAGAGTAGTGGCAAGGGGGTATATTATCACAGACGGACGGCCCTCCTGTCAGTTTCCCGTGCTTGAGGAGCCAAGAATCAAGGACTGCAGAGCACTGAGAAATGCCTTCCAAGGAGTGTCTCAAACTCCTGCCTCTCCCTCCTTTCCTGAGTCTGGGGTCCTATCCTGGGCCAACTCCCTTGGGCGTCTTGTTTGTCCTGTGGACACAGGACACTTCCACCAGCTTGGCTGAGTGCAAAAAGTACTGCTGGCAATAATTCTGACATTCGGGTAGCACCTCGTTCCTTGCGTTGTGTCCCTCAGTCCTGCCATAGCCCTATCCCTCCACCTACCCAAAAGCATTTAAGGATGGCTGACATTTGACAGACAAAAAAAAAATGAGGTATAGAGATTAGGCCAGTGGTTAATGTTTACAAAGCACTTATTGAATCTTCACAAGGACCCTGGAGTTCCAGCATCTTCTGACAGATGAGAAAGGTTAAGTGAGATTTTCCGAGATCACACAGCTGGGTCATGACAGAGCTGGGATTGAAATTCAGATCTTTCTATCTCTACCATCACGTTTTCCATGATACACTCGGCCTCTAGTGAAGGAGTGGGAGGTTGGGAGGGGAAGCCCAGGACATGGCATGGTCAGTCATTTACACAGAGAAGGTGCTAATGAAGCTGCATGGCATTATGGAAGGAATGTGGACTTTAGAGTTGGACAGACTGAAATTAGAATCTCAGAGTGGTGTGTGACTTTGGGCAAATTGCTTCCTTTCTCTAAGCCTTGTTTTCTCATTTCTAAAACAGGCTGAAAATCTCGACTTTATGTAATTGTTTTATGGATTCAGTGAAATCCCAGGTGTGTAATTGCCCCATGTGGTACCTAGCACACAGTGGATGCCCAATCAGTGTGGATCCTTGTTTATGTGTGTTCATTGAGTTAAGTCTGACTGAAGTGAAAAGGCAAAGCCCTGTGGCAGTGTGGCCAGCCTTGGCTACCCCCATGCCTGGGTGAGATTTGGGCTGGGGCTGGGCCTGGTGAGGGTCCCAGCGGGTATGGTGGACCTGTCAGCATCAGGCCCCAGACCCCATCCTGAGAAGCCTTCTGGGACTAGTATTAGGCATGCCATTCCTCTGCCAGCCCATCTCTTTTATTTTATACACACACACACACACACACACACACACACACACACACACACATTTTTTTTTTCAGGCCCAACTCTTAACTGGGAACTCGGGGAGCGGGGGAAAGGAGCCAGCTATGCAGAGTACGGTTCTAAACCCAGCTCCTCTTCCTGTGGCTTTCTTCAGACCTTCCCTCTGTCCAGGTCTGCAGAGAAAGCAGTGCTCCCGCCATCTTCAGCTGCTCTGCCCCACCTCCCACCTGAGGATCCCCCCTGGAGGGCTCTAGGCTGTTTAATGGGGTGGAGCTGTCTTTAATCTGCTTCATAAATGTTTCCTGAATACTCATTAGAAACCATAATGTCCTATTAATATGCTGATGAGATTTCATTTGGGGCTAGGGAAGGAAGAATAGCCAGGAGGATATGGGGTGGGGGTGGGGTGACCAGATTCACCATGGGGATCCTTGGGGAGAGGAGCATAGCTGAGCTCATGGTGTCTGTCCCTATTTCTTGGGGAACTCGGGAAGACTTGGTCCCAGGCCCCCTCATTCCGAGCGTGCAGGCCCCCAGGGGTCTGAGTCAGCTGCTGTGGGGACTGGCAGGTAGCTGCACACACACCCCTCCACACCCTACCCCTGAATACCACCTTGGGGCCCCACCCTGGTGACCAAGATTAGTCACCAAAGCCTACACTCATTCCTCATTTGTTCCTACCACTGGCATCTACACTGAGCACACTGGCACCTAGCACCCAGTTAGGCCCCAGGCATATGGACTTCAGTGAGATACAACTTGGCATTTTAGGACAATGGAAATAAGCAAGGTATGTCACATGGCCAGCATGCAGTCAGCCCTCAAGTTGTGGCTGTGAAGACAGGTCCATGCCCTGTGGTGCTCCTAGTCTGATGCGTGAGGGAGGCAGATTTGTAAGCAATACAAATCCAGCGCTGTGGTGATGGAGGGGTTTGGGCATAACAAAGGAGGGCGGGGCCGTGTGTGTTCAGGAGGCTGGGTATGTGGATGCAATTCCATAGATATTTACAGATGCGGCTTCTGTGCCAGGCCTATATGCATGCTGTGCCCTCAGCCAGGAAGGCCTCCCCACACTTCAGCCTGTGAAAGTCCTGCCACCCTTCAAGGCCAGCTCCCTGATTCTCCTGGCTGACCCCAACCCCAGTCTACCCCTGCAGTCTCCCCAGGTGGGCCTAGATTGGGAGGGGTTGGTTCTGTGTCTGGCTCCCTGCCCAGCAAGAACCCTATTCCATCACCTCATTCAGAGTGCCTCAGCCTCTGCTGGCTCCTGTTCTCAACGTCATTCAGATTGGGACCATGATTCAGCCAGCCCTAAGTACCTAAGTTGGCAGCTGGCCCCTTTTTGCAGGGCTCCCTGTCCAACCTTCCTCTTGTGGTCACCCTCAGGAGCTAAACTGGCCAGAGCCTCTCCTATTCCCTACCCCCTTTCCCAGCAAAACTCCCCTTCCTTGTTCTTTGGCCCCTGTCCACAGCTGGAGCCCATTTGTGGGACACCTCACAGTTTGCGGGCTGTTCTTTCAACCCAGCATTGTGTCAGCCATCTCGGCTGTGAACTCCTCAAGACCAGTTAGTTATTCACCCGTTCCTGTCAATGACAAGTGGAAAGTGCAAATGGAATAGGTAGTGTTTAGGTCCTGACCCCACCACTTATTTGCTTGGTGACTTTGGGCAAGTTACTTAACTCTCTATGCCTCAGTTTCTGTAAAACAGAAATAATGATATTATCTCTGTCACAGAGTTCTTGTGTTTATTCAAGGAGATAATGCATATAAAACACTTAGCACAGTGCCTAGCACACAGCAAGTGCTCAATAAATGTCAGTTATTATTCCCCAGCCTTCTGAGACTCACGGGGCTTATCTCCAAGCCCGCACTGCTGCTGCCCTGCCTCCAGGCTTTCCCCTCCCCCGCTTCATCTTATTCCCACTGCGCAAAACCTGTCTGCGGAATCAGGCAGACCTGGTTTCATTTTTAGTTCTACCGCTTACCTCAGTATTTCTCTGAGCCTCAGTTTCTTTCTCTGTAAACCGGGGCTATGAACCACCCCCCGCCCCCGCCAACAGGTTGATGTGGAGATCAAATGAAATGGCTGCCATCAAAGTGCCTGTCACAGTGCTTGTCACATAGTAAAGATTTATCTTGCCACATCGATGGAGCTCAGGTACGAAGCCAGTTTGGCGAGGGCCCAGGGGTAGGTTGGGCACAAAGGGTGGAAAATGGCTGGGAGATTGACATGGATGCCAAGGAGGCCCTGGTAAGGGTAGCCAGACTCACCAAAGCAGCACCTGAAAGGCACAGCAAGCTTAGGTATGATGCAGGCAGCAAGCACTGACTGCAATGCTGATCTGACTCCCGGGCCCAGCAGAGGCAATGACACTAAGGTTTTCAGACTGCAGGCCTCAGCTGGTAGCACCTTCTTCTCTGGGGGTAAGGGTGGGAGCAGTACAAGGAGGAGTCTAGGAAATGTGCACTGTGGTCAGGCAAAGGATGAGAGATACGAGGAGGAAGGCCAGTCCTGGAGAGAACCCAGCAAGTGGGGATCAGGTAGAAGCAGAGCCTGGGAGGAAGGCCAAGGTCCCAGCACTCACTCCAGCACCCCAAATACCTGGTCTGTTGTCAGCTATAATAAATTGCTAGCTGGTCAGGCTTAGGTTTTGGGGGCCAGACTTCCTGGGTTTTGTTTCCCACTCACTGGCTGTGTAAGCTTGGGCCTGTCACTCTGCCTCTTTGTGCCTCAGTCTTCTCATCTGTAAAGTAGCAGTCATATTTTCTACCTCATAGGGCTATTAAGAAGATTAAATACCTCACTATATGTAAAGCACTTAGAACAGGGCTTGGCATACAATTTCTGCTGTCATTAATATTATTTTAGCTATTACTATTATGATTCTGCCTACCCCTCTGTTATGGTTTGAATGTATCCCCCCAGAAGCATGTGTTGGAAACTCAGTCCCCAATGCATCAGTATTGAGAGTAAGAAGTGATTAGGTCATGAACCCTCACGAATGGATTCACGTTGTTATCACAGGAGTGGGTTTGTTATGGTGGGAGTGGATTTGTTATAAAATCAAGTGTGGTCCTCTCTTGCTCCCTCTCACTCTCACCCTCTCTTGCCCTTCAGTTTTCTGCCATGAGATGATGCAGCACAAAGGCCCTCACCAGATGCGGGCTCCTTGACCTTGGAATTTCTAGCCTCCAGAAATGTAAGAAATAAAATTCTTTTCTTTCTAAATTACCCAGTCTGTGGTAGTCTGGTATAGCAGCACAAAACAAACTAAGAAATCCTCTCACTCTGTCTTGGGCCCTAGGCCAGGATGGAGGGCCCTCAGAACGGCCAGTTGGGCAGGGGCGGGGTCTGCTGAGGCTGACAGTGAAGAAGAGATGAGATCCAGGCATCCACTCCCTGTCTTCCCATTAGTGCCTGCTCTTCCAAGCTAGTCTCATTTCCAAGGGTCCTCTGAGCAGACAGCCTGTGACATTATGATCAAGAGGCTTTCATTAAGTACCCATAGTCCTGTGCTGGGCTCTGACCATGCCTGGACTTCAAGGACAAATCCAGATAGGGACAGAAAAGCAAAGAATCAGAGATCTTTAGAGCTAATACCCCAGATGTTCTAGAACTATCCAGATTCTAAACATTTTGCCCCATCATTCTCATGAGCAGCCAGAATTACTTAGAAATTCCAGACAAACTGGTTCAAACCTGAGCTCCAATGCTTATTAGCTATTTGACTTTGGGCAAGCAATCTGACCTTTCTGAGCTTCAGTTTCCTCATCTGTAAGATGCAGGTCATAGTAATCTCTCTCCATGGGGTCACTGTCAGGACAGAGAGTGTTTTGGAAATGGACATAAGAGTCTGAGGGGTGCAGAAAGAATGATTATGGAAGTAGAATTTCTAAGTACAGTGGAGTTAGGGAAGCAAGTGAGTGGGTCCCAAGTGCAAACCCAGGGATGTTGCCTGCAAGGAGGAGCATTAAGGTGAGAAATTGGTTGGGAAGGCATTGCTTTGGGTAGCATTGTGGGGAGAAAGGTTGAGAATCCCAACAGCACTCTTTACCCAGAAAGAAGCAAGGTGGTGGTCTGGGGATCAAGGGTCAATAAGCTTTCAAAGGCAAGCCCTAGTCTGTGACCAAGGCCTGCCTGAAGAGTTTTCTGATGCCTGATCCTCCCCTGAATGGACCTGGGTGGACCCTCCCAGGATGGGGCTCAGGATCTGGCAGGGTCTGAGACTGGAGTTGGGGGAAGCAGGAAACAAAAGCCTGTTTAACATAGAATATTCCTGAGCTTCAGTCTGCTGGATGCCAGAGCAAGGAAAGACAGGCAGAGGCAGGAGCTGAGCACGACAGTAGAGCGAGTGGAGACCTGGGCAGCAGACGGCTTTGGGAGGACCCTAGGAGCACACAGGAAGCCTTCAGGCCAAGGCCAGGGACTTGAAGCCAGGCACCAGCCTACTTCAAACCAGTCACCCTGGTTCTCCAAAGCTCAGCTTGTCTTCAAGGAGCTGCTCAGATCAGGAAATCATTGGTCTAAAAACATTTATTAAGCACCAGACACTGGAGTTGGGAAAAGTGGTGAATCCCAAAGTCCCTGTCTTCTTATGAGTTGGTATCTCTAAGCTGAAGTCATGGGGCACAGGTAGGGTCGGGGATGGGGGAACAGTGAAGCTTTATCTCAGCTCTGCCACTGATTTGCATAACACAGCCTTCTCCCTCTTTGAGCCTGAGCTTCCCCAACTGTACAATGAAAGAGGGTGGGGAAATAGATGCTTTATAAAGGCTCATGAGTCTGAGTTGGTGAAGGGAGCTCAGTGGTCATGAGAGGAGTTGAGCAGAGCCCAAAGTCTCAGAGCAACAGAGCTGGGAAGCTCTTTCTGAGCCTAGAAGGTGCCCGCTGCCCCCCAGGCTCCCTGGCCCTCCCACACTTCCTGAGGAGGCCCTCTGGGCTGGACTTCATGGGGTTGAGATCACATGTGAAACCCCCTTCTCACCTTCCCTGCTATGTAGTGTGGGCTGTATAGAAATCTGCTTGCCCACCAGGCCCAGAGCACTTAGATTTCAGACCATGGAGGAGCAGCCATGGAGAACTGATGAGGCTGTTTCCCTTATAAGCCCCAGACCCTCTCTGGTGACCATAGGAGGCCAATTAGCAGAGAACAAAATGTTTCCTGCCCTGGGCCCCTGCCTACCACTGCCTGCATCTGCTCAGAGCTTAATGGTCATTTGAGCTGTCTCTGGGGACAGAGGATGGGGCTTCCACGGACTGCCTGGCTCCAGGAAGCAGCCTGAGTCCTGAGGGAGGCCAGGGGAGGAGGAGCAAGGTGCCTGCTGCTGCTGGAGAGGGCCAGGACAGCAGAAATACAGTACACTTAGAGCCAAGGCCAGCATCTGCAAGCTGCTCCTGTCACCTCCCTGGGAACTGGCGCTCCCCAGGGTCTCCTCTGCATCTCTGTAAGGCCCCAACTGGTGGTGGGCATAGTGGGGGTGGGAGTGAGGGGAAGTAATGGACCTTTAGAACATCTTCTTAGCAGAGGAAGCTGCTGGGGTCCAGACTCTTCACTGGACCCTATGCTCTTGCAAATAAGATGTGGTAAAAGGCCTTCAGCCCACTTTCCAGGCTGGTCTGGAAAACTGACTTGTCTGCCTGAGTGCTATGGTGAAAATGCTCAGCTGAAAGAGAGAGGAACTGGGTTCTGGTTGGGGCCCTGCTGCTTGGGCCACTGATGTGCTGCTCTGTGGTCTCTCCATCCCTGGGCCTCAGTTTCCTCATCTGTCAAGTCAGAATTGCAGTGTACCTTACTGAGTTACCTGACATGGCTTGGAAGAGTGTCCCTAGAGAGCTCGAGCAGGTGAGAAGAATGAGGTAGGGAGGCTGGAGAGGAGGACAAGAGGGGAGGCAGTGGAGAAAAGTTGTCTCCAGAGGTGATATCACTTCCTCAGAGAGGTCTCCACTGATGCCCCTCTCCCACCTCAATTTGAAACCCAGCCCTGCTACTCATTAGTTGTGTGACCTTGGGCAAGTCACTGAATCCCTCTGCACCTCAGTAGATCGGAAATTAGGTCAACCTCACAAGCTACTCATGAGATAGTTCATATAAATGAGGTTGCCTTTGTGAAGCACCTGGCAGTGTTTGGATAGAGCTGGGCTGAGGGAGAGTGGGAGTGCTGTCACATGGAGGAAATGCCTGCAGGAGCCCTCAAGCACAGCTGCTACCAGCCACCACCCCCAGCCTCCACCCCACCACCCCGCCATGAATAATGTACTGGTATTGATCCCCTGGTCGGGAAATTCCCTGGGACCTGTGGTAAAAATACATTCAGCCTGCAAGCCTGCAGCTCCAGGAAGGTTTTCAGCAGCCAGGGCTGAGCTCATCTGTACCTCCCCCATCCCACGCCCAGCCCCAAGAGGGAGAGCCCAGTAGGACGGGGCTCAGAGACTGAGACCAGGCAGTGCCCACCATCTCCTCCACTCCATCTCCAGGGAGATGGGACAAGGAAACTGGATCATCTATGGTGGGAGCCCCAGAAACCAGTCCCCAGGAGGGAGGAGATAGAGCACAGACCTGGGTTTGAATCGTGCTTCCATCACTTCCTGCCAAGTGCCTCAGTTCTGCCAGCTGAGGACAGGGCCTGGCCAATGGCATGTGCTCAGTAAATGGTCACTCAGGCCTTCCCAATTCTCCCTCCTGCCACCTTGTCCTTGCTGTGAAATTCAGGACCGTTTCACAGGGGAGTGAACCTCTGAGAGACTTTTTAAAAAATAAGAGCCCATTGAGCGAACCATAAAATTCACCCTGTTAAAGTACACATTTTTTAGTATATTCATAGAGTTGTGCAACCATCACAATTATCAATTTTAGAGCATTTAGGAACCCCATGCGTGTTAGCAGTCACTTCCAATTCTCACCTCCCCCACCCATGCCCCTGACAACCACTAATCTGCTTTCAGTTTGTATGGATTTGCCTTTTCTGGATATTTCATATAAGTGGAATCATACAATATATGGCATTTTGCATCTGTCTTCTTTCACTTAGTGTAAAGTTTTCAAGATTCATCCATAAACTGTATAACAGTACTTCAGTCCTTTTCATGGCTGAGTAATGTTTCATCATATGGATAAACCACATTCTTTTCTATCCATTCAATAGCATTTGGGTTGTTTTCACTTTCTGGCTATTATCAATAATGCTGTTATTAATCTTCATGTACAGTTTTTTCTGTGGACATATGTTTTCATTTCTCTTGGATGCATATATATACGGGTATATCCATGTATGTATGAATGGAATTGTTGCATCATAAGTTAACTCTATGTTTAACATTTTGAAGAACTGCCAAAATGTTTTTGTTTTGTTCTGTTTTGTTTTGGCAGCTGGCCGGTATGGAGATCCAGACCCTTGACCTTGGTGTTACAAGGCCATGCTCTAACCAACAAACTGTTTTTTAAAGTAGCTGCACCATTTTGTATTTCCATCATCAGTGTATGATGGTTCCAATTTCTCCACATCCTTGCCAACACTTGATATTATCTTTTTGATTATAGCCATCCTACTGGGTGAGGACTGATATCTCATTGTGGTTTTGATGTGCATTTCTCTGATGGCTAATGATGTTGAGCATTTTTTCATGTGCTGTTGGCCAGTTGTGTATCTTCCTTGAGAAATATCTATTTAGATCTTTTCCCAATTTTCTAATTGGATTGTCTTTCTTTTTATTCTTGAGTTGTAAGCATCCTTTATATATTCTGAATACAAGTCTTTTATCAGATACATTATTGGTAAACATTTTCTCCCATCTGATAATGCATATTTGTCTTCAGTTTCTTGATGGCGTCCTTTGAAACACAAAAGTTTTTAATCTTAATGAGGTCCAATTTATCTATTCTTTCTTTTATCACTTGCATTTTTGGTGTCATGTCTAAGGAACCACAAGAACCTAATACAAAATCACTGTTTTCTTCTAAGAGCTTTATAGTTTTAGCTCTTACATTTAAGGCTCTAATACATTTTGAGTTAATTTTTGAATTGGTCTGAGGTAGGGGTTCAACTTCTTTCTTTTGAATGTGGATGCCCAGTTTTCCCACTTGTTAAAAAGACTATTCTTTCTCTCACTGAATTGTCTTGGCACTGTTGTTGAAAATCAATTGACCATACATATGCAAGGATTTATTTCTGGATCCTCAATTTTGTTCCATTGATCCTAATGTCTACTCTTATGCCAGTACTACACTGTCTTGATTACAGTAGCTGTGTAGTAAATTTAAAACAGGGAAGAGTGTTCTAGTTTTGTTCCTCTCTTTCAAGATTGTTTTGACTATTCTGGATTCCTTTCAATTACATATGAATTTTAGAATTAGCTTATCTATTTCTAGGACAAGACAAGGATGTCTGTTTCTCCCATTTCTATTAAACATTGTAGTGGAAGTTCTATTTCTGCAAAAAAAAAAAAGCAAGCTAGGTTTTCTTGCATTGAATCTGTGGATCAATTTTGGGCTTATTGCCATATTGTCAATTTTAACCATTCTAATACATGAACATGAGATGTTTTTCCATTTAAGCCTTCTTTAATTTCTTTCAGCAACATTTTATAGTTTTCAACATACAAATCTTGCACTTCTTTCATTAAATTTATTCCTAGGTATTTTATCCAAATTTAATCTTTATACATTGTTAGCCTATCAACACAATTTTATTATTATTGTTTCGTGCCATTGTCTTTTAAGTCAGGTAGAAGAAGAAAAACATTACAAACAAAAATACACTTGTACTGTCTTTTATATACCTGTGTAGTTACCTTTACCTGTGTTCGACTTCCTTCTGTATATTCAAGTTACCATCTAGAGTTCTTTCGTTTCAACCTGAAGAACTCCCTTAGGATTTCTTGTAATATGGGTCTGCTAGCAATAAAATTGAGCTTGTTTACTTTTTTTAAATCTTGGAATGCCTTAATTTCTCCTTCATTTTTGAGGGATAGCTTTCCTGAACATGGAATTTTTGGTCATTCCACTGCCTTATGGCCTCCATGGTTTCTCATGAGAAGTCAGTTATTTACCTTATTGTTGATAACTTGTGTGTGATGAATCATTTTTCTCTCACTGCTTTCAAATTTCTCTCTTTGTCTTTGACTTTTATGAATTGAACATGTTGCATCTGTGTTTGGATCTTATTGCATTTATCTTACTTGAGTTTGTTGAGATTCTTGAATATGTAGATTGGTATTTTCATCAAATTGGAGACTTTTTGGCCATTTTTTCTCCAAGTATTCTTTTGCCCCTTTCTTGCTCCTCCTTCTGAAACTTCTGTTGTGCATGTTGGTACACTTGGTGGTGTCCTACATGTCTCTGAGGCTCTGTTAATTTTTATTCATTTTTTTTCCTTCAGACTACAAAAACCTCAATTGAAGTTTAGATTTGCAGATTCTTTCTTCTGTCAGCTCAAATCTGCTGTTGAGCCCCTCTAGTGAATTTTTATTTCAGTTACTATACTTTTTAACTCCAGAATTCCTATATGGTTCAGGTGTGTGTGTTATATATATATTTTCACATGTGTGAAAATATATATAACATAAAATTTATGATTTTAGTCATTTTTAAGTGTATAGATCAGTGGAATTAAGTACATTTGCATTGTTGTGCAACTATCACAATCATCCATCTCCAGAAATTTTTCATATTCTGAAACTGAAACTGTACCTTTAAATACTCTCAATTCCTCCTTCCCTCAAGCCCCTGGCAACCATTATCCTACTTTCTGTCTCTGTGAATTTGAATACTCTAGGTACTCTAGGTAGGTATAAGTGAAATCATACAATATTTGTTCTTTTCTGTCTGGTTTATTTCATTTAAATAATGTCTTCAAGGTTCACCCAAGCTATAGCATGTGTCAGAATTTCCTTCCCTTTTAAGGCTGAATATTCCATTGTATATATATACCACATTTTGTTTATCCATTCATCCACTGATGAGCATTTGGGTTGGTCCCACCTTTTGGCTACTGTAAATATGCTGCTATGAACATGGCTGTACAAATATCTGTTCAAATTTCTGCTTTAAATTATTTTGGGTAGATACCCAAAAGTGAAATTGCTGGATTATATGGTAATTTTGCATTTAATTTTTTGTCATACTGTTTTCCACAGCAGTGCAGCATTTTATATTCCCACCAGCAGTGCACAAGGTTCTAATTTCTCCTTATGTCAGTAAACACTTGTTATTTACTGCTTTTGTTTTTTTTTTAGTAACAGACATCCTAATGGGTATGAAGTGGTATTTCATTGTGGTTTTGATTTGCATTTCCCTAATGTTTAATAATGTTGAGCATCTTTTCATGTGCTTATTAGCCATATGTATATCTTCTTTGGAGAAATGTCTGTTTAAGTCCTTTGCTCATTTTCGAATTGGGTTGTTTTATTTTTTGTTGAGTGTTAAGAGTTATTTATATATTCTAAATATTAATCCCTTACAAGATATGTGATTTGTGAATATTTTCTCCCATTCCATAGATTTGTAAAATAGTCTCTCCCATTCCTTTTTACAGTGTTGATTGTGTCCTTTGATGCACAAAAGTTTCTAATTCTGATGAAGTCCAATTTGTCTATTTTATCTTTTGCTGCCTGTGTTTTTGGTGTAATATCCAAGAAATTATTGCCAAATCCAATGTCATCAAGATCGCTTCCCCCCCATGTTTTCTTATAAGAGTTTTTATAGTTTTAACTCTTATGTTTATATCTTTGATCCATTTTGAGATAAGTTTTATATATGGTGTTAGGTAATGATTCAACTTCATTCTTTTGCATGTGGATATCCAGTTTTCCCAGAACCATTTGTCGAAAAAACTGTTCTTTCCTCATTGAATAGTTTTGGCACCCTTGTCAAAAAAAGCATTTGACCATATATATGAGGATTTGTTTCCAGGCTCTCTATTCTATTCCATTGGTCTATATGTCTGTCCTTATGCCTTTTGATTGCTGTAGATTTGTGGTAAGTTTTGAGATGAAGAAGTGAGAAGTCTTCAACTTTTTTTCTTTTTCAAGAGTGTTTTAGCTATTTGGGGTCCCTTGAGATTCCATGTGAATTTTAGAATGGGTTTTTCTATTTCTGCCATAAATAAAAAAATGGTGTTGGGATTGCACTGAATCTGTAGATCTCCTTGGGTAGTATTTTCATCTTAACAATCTTAAGTCTTCCAATCCATGAACACAGGGTGTCTTTCCATTTTATATGTGTTTTTTAATTTCCTTCAGCAATGTTTTGTAGTTTTCAGTGTACAACTCCTTTCCTCTTTGGTTATGTTTATTCCTAAGTATTTTACTCTTCTTGATACTATTGTAAATGGAATTGTTCTCTTAATTTCCTTTTCAGATTGTTCATTGTCAGTGTATAAACAAAAAACTTATTTTTTCTTGTTGATTTTGTATCCTGCAACTTTGCTGAATTTGTTAGTTCTAACAGCTTTTTGTGGAATCTTTAGGGTTTTCAATATACAAGACCATGTCATCTGTGAATAAAGATAATTTTACTTCTTCCTTTTCAATTTGGATGTCCTTTAATTATTTAGATGTGGTTTCCTCCAGTTTTAAAAAATACATTTGCATATTAACCTTGTACCTTGCTATAATTGCTTATTAGTTCCAGGAGTGTTTTGTTGAATCTTTTCTACATAGACAATCATGTCATCTGTGAACAAAGACATTTTTATTTTATCCATCCCAATCTGTATACCTTTTATTTCTTTTTTTGTCTCATCATGTTAGCCAGGCCTGCCAGCATGATGTTGCACAGGAGTGGTGAGAGCAGATCCTTGCCTTGTTCCTGATTATAGCAGGAATCCACCTAGATTCTCACCATTAGTTATGATGTTAGCTATAAGTTTTTTGTGGATGTTCTTTATAAAGAAAGATTTTATCAAGAATGGGTGTTGGACTTTATAAAATAATTTTTCTGCATCTATTGATATGATCATATCTTTTTTATCTTATTAATGTGATGGATTATATTATTGATTTTCAATGAACATATTTATAAAAGAGGAGTTAAAATCTTTGTCTAGTTATTCCAACCTCTGTACTTCCTCAGGGATAGTTTCTATTGATTACCTTTTTTCCTGCACATGGGCCATGCTTTGTTTCTCTGAGTGTCTCATAATTTTTTATTGAAAGCTGGACTTTTTGAATAATTTCATGTGGCAACTCTGGAAATCAGTTTCTTCCCAGGGTTTGTTTCTGTTACTGCTTGTTTTAGTTGTTGTTTGTTTAGTGACTTTTACAAACTAATTTTAAAAGTGTGTTTCCTGTCATATGTGGCTACAAAAGTGTATGCTTGGTTAGCATAATGGTCAGCTAATGATTGGACAGAAAGTTCCTTAAATCCCTTGAACCAATAATTTAATACACCACCCTTTGGTGAGGGGCTGTGTGTGTGTGTGTTGCGGCAGCCCTTCAATGCTCTAGCAGTTTACAACTCTGTCTTAGTCTTCACTTTCTACTTCTACCAAGCCTCAATGCCAGCCGACAGTGAAAGCTTGGGGCCTTCTCAGGTGTATCTGGAGCATGCACATAGCCCTGTACATGTGAGTGGCCTTCTAGAAATCCCAGACATCTGTCAGAGCATGCCAAAGCTCCCTATGAACATATCATTCCTCAGATATTTCTTTTATGGTTTTTTTGTTTTGTTTTGTTATGTTTTGTCTTTACCAGATAGCCTCTTGTTTGCCCAACTGGTATAGAACAACTGCTATAATGTTAAACAATTGGTGTTGATTGTTTTCAACAAGTTCTCTGGTGGTAAATTTTTCCCACTGAGTGAATTCTGAGCCAGGTAAAATAAACAAAAGCTCTGTGAGTGAGGCTTTTCCAGGGAGCTGCTAGACAGGTCAAAAAGTGACAATTCTCTGGGAATTGGGCAATTTGAAGATCCCCAAACTTGTCTTCCTCCTCTGGTTGCTGCTAGGCTGCTAGTTTTTAAGGCTACCATGGAGCTGGAAGGAAAGAGATGGCAAATAGGACAAGACCAAACTCCACAATGCTCACTATTCTTACCAAGAGTCAGCAGATTTGTTTGAATAAAACTCCTTAGATTGTTGCAAACTTTTGGTTAATTCCCAGAGTTCTGGAAAAGTTTATTTTGACCATTTGTGCCAGAGTTCTTATCACTTTTAAAGAACAGATTTTTAGAGGTCCTTACTCCACCATTCCAAACATCCTGCTCTGAGTGACTCCTGTAGGATAGGCAGACATCTGTGAACAAAGCAGGGAGAAAATTCCAGAAAGAAGTAACAGCATTTGCAAAGGATAGAAATATGAAAGATCATAGCTTGTTTGGGACTGGCAAGTGACCCTGAGTGATTGGACCATACAGAAGGTGAGGAGAGTGTATACGATTCAGGATTCTTTCTGTTGCAAGTAACTAAAACTCAATTCAAGCAGTCTTCAGTTTTTTTTTTTAAAAAAGATATTGATCAGATCATGAAATTGACAAGATCATGGGTAGATCTAGCTTTAGGCACAGCTAGATTGAGTGCCTCAAATAATCATTAAGACACAGCTTGCTTTCTCGTCCTCACAGCTCTGCTCTTTTAGGTATTGGTGTCATATTCTTAAATAGATTCTCTTGTGACAAGGTTTCAAGATGGTGGTTAACAGGTCCAAGCTTACATTCTCAAAGCTCCAAATTCAATGATAAGGGAAATTCTCTCTTCTTGACAATTCTGTCAGAAGTCCCAGAACAAATTCTCACTTTGCTCATCTCTAAACTAATCACTGTGGCCAGGGGAAATGGGGCAAACTGATTAGCCACGACTGAATCACATGCTGTTCCCTTGAACCAGGAGTGGAGTCAGCTCCTAACTGAACCACAGGGACTGAGCACAGGAGAGGTCTAGTTCCATAAAGAATATATAGATTATCTTACGAGAAGATGAATAATAAGTGTGAATCAGGCAAAACTAATAAACACACCCTCCAGAAGGAGTGGTAGAAGCTGAGGCTAGAAAATGCCAGCTCTAGAGAGATCCTGCCATCCTACTGGTTCCTCTCTGCAGCTCACTGCAGCCTCGCTGCTCCACTATCACCTCTTGCCTGGATTACTGCAGTGGCCTCTTGGCTGGTCTGTCTGCTTCTACTCAGGCTCTTCCTCCCACCTTCAGTACATTCTCTGAACAGATGCCGGGGGATCCTGTTAAAACAGAAGTCGAACCATGTCTTTCCTCTGCTAAAAACCCTGCCATAAGCTCCCCATTTCAACTTAGAATAAAATCTGAAGTCCTTATAATGGCCTATGAGACCCTTCACCAACTGGCTTTCTGTTAAATCTTTGACTTCATCTCCTACTCTCACCCTCCCTCACTCTTCTCCAGCACACTAACCTCCTGGACCGCCAGTCATGCTCTCGCCTCAGGACTTTGGAGAGCTGAACAAACAGGCCGTTCGCTTTGCCTGCAGTATTTGTCTCCCAGATAGAGGTGTGCATGGTGTGCTCCCTCCCATACCTACTTCAGATCTTTAATCAAATGTTACCTCCTTGGTGAAGTCTTCCCTGACTACTCTTTGAAAACTTTTAGCCCCCACCTTTCCCCAACAGTCCCTACCCCTCTCCCCTACTTTATTTTTCTACTTGGGCCTTCTAACATACTACATATTTTATTGATTGATTTCATTTAGCTCTATGAAGAAGCAGTTTTTGCCTGTTTTTCCAAATGCTCTATTCCCAGTATTCAGAGCAATGCCTGCTGCATAGGTAGGTGTTTTATACATATTTGTTGAACTAATAAATGAATGAGTAGTTCTGAATAATCTAAATTTTTGACAATTTTTGAGTCGTCCAAAATCAGAGCCACAAAGTTACTTAGATCACTTCTTCTAACTGCCTGCTCTCATCTGACAGGTGGGGAGACTGAGGCTCAGGGGGGAAGAGGACTTGCCCAAAGTCGCAGAAAGAGTTTCGTCAGAAATCAGCAATTCAACCCATTGAATCAAGGAGCCATCCATGGCTGTTTTCTTGGAACCTATCTTATTCTACAAGGAAGCCCCTTCAATGCATGAGGAGGGGGAGGGGTCATTGGGGTAGGGAGAATTGCTGATGATGAATAATGTGCATTGAATGCCTACTTTGTCCCAGGCAGTACACCAGACATTTTATATAAGGTGTGTCATATTCTCTCATTACTCCTATCACTTTGAATAAATATTTTCCCCCTATTTTACAGATAAGGAAGCTGAAACTCAGAGAAGTGACTTGCCTAAGATCACATAGCCAGTAAGCAGTAGAGCAAGGATTCAGATCCAGGTCCGCCAACTGATAAGAGTCAGGAGCCTTTCTCTGACCTTCTGGACTCTAGCTAGCTCTCTGGGGACTCTGCCTCAGGGCCCGAGCACCCTCCAGGAGCAGCAGGCCGGGGAGCTGCAGGAGCGTCACACAGTGCTGTACTGCCTGGCCCGGGGCCTCCTTTTTCTCTGTCTCAGGCCTGGAGAGCTGGGCTTATTTTCAGGCTTGGACTAACATTTTCCCCCCGGAGTGTGGATAGTTCACAGTTGAGCCAAATGGAGGCCCCCCCTGCCCCTTGGAGCAGAAGAGAAAGGGGGAAGGAGAACAGAGCAGTCTTCCAGAAGGGACAGCTTTGCCGAGTTCCAGCCTAATATCCTGGAGCTATTCCTAGGTAGATTGTGGTCAGTGGAATTATGCTTTTATCAGGCTGCTGGGAGTTTCAATAAAATCTTTATGGCCGGGAAAGTTCTCTTTATGGAAATCAGATTATTGAAGTGCCTGCTGGGGGAGGCCTCACCAGCCTGCCTTTCTCCCCACTGCCTACGTCCTTTCCTTCAGGACAGCCCCCAACTCAGATCATTCCCTCCCCTCCCCATAGGCCCCCAGCTCCCAGGACAAAGTGAGATCTATATGCCAGAACATGGAGAGGGCCTCCACAGGTAGGGCAGTTAGGGGGGTGCTAAGGGGCACATGGAGAGTGTTGGTGAGACTGCAAAATTTATGCTGCAAAATAGCCCTTTCCCGCTCCCCCCACTGTCATCCCCACTGAGAAGCACTGGTCTTGCCATTTTGGGGGCAACTTTTTTCCGCTCCTGGCTCACTCTGTTGCAGTTCCCAGATGCTGGTCCTTAGCACACAGCTGAACCCTTCCCCACCCCCACCATCCCCTGCCCTGCCCATCTGTCTACAGCACCTTCCTGACCGGGCATTCCATGGGCTGGGGTTGGGATCTGACTCCAAGGCAGTGTAGCTACAGCTCTGTGGGGACTTTCTTGGGAGTGCCCTGCCCTGTGGCTCTTTCTTGGGGGTGGAGGAGCAACTATGGTTGAGGCCCCCCACGCTGTACCCCATAAATCGCCTGCTCGGGGAGGGCCTGCCCTAGGAGGTTTTCCTTGTGGCTTTCTGGGAGGTTTTAATTTAGCAAAAGGAAAGTGGTTTGGACCAAATGGTTGCTTTCAGGGCTAGATTCTTTTAAAAGCCCCCTGAAATTTGGTGCTTTTGCCCACTCAAGTTCTCCCACTACCTGCCTCTCACCATCCTCCCCTCCCCAAATATCTTCTTCTACTAGGTAACTAGTTCAAAAGATATCATATGCTCTGAAGAATGGTTGAAGGAACTGGAGAAGAGAAGACTGAGGGGGCCTGAGTCTTTGTCTTCAGTCCTTTGAAAGGCTGTCACGGGGCAGAGGAAGCAAATGTGCTCTGCATGGTCCTAGGAGTAGAGCTACACCAGGCCCTTGCTGGTATTTTCACTCTGTTATGACACAGAATCATCCCAACAACTGTTGAGGTGAAGAGTATTGCCCCCATTTTACAGATGTGTGGCCCAGGGCCACACAGTTAGGAAATGGTGGGGCTGCTTTACAAAGCTAGGTTGTCTGACATCAAATCTAGCACTCTCCACATCCTGCTGCTCTGACCACTGGGCAAAGGCAACAAGTAGGCAGCATTGCGTTCAGCATAGGCATCCCTTTTAAGCCATTCCCAAAGCAGCCCCTACCCCATGCACCCATGCAAATAGAGGCTGAGCTGTGCACATCCCAGGCTATTTTCAGCACCTGCCTAGGACCCACTCCCTGTTTAACTCCATCTCTCCTCCATCCCCAACCCTGCTCTAGACCTCTGGCCTGTACCCCAGCTCCACTTCTGCCCCTGGCATTCCCATTTGCCTGGGGGTGACACTCAGTCTCCCAAATGATCCTGCCTCCATACTTCCCTCACTCCCAGGCTGGCACTGGACCTCTCAGAACTGAACCAAGCCCAAGTAGTTTGCTCTGCACTCCCACCCTGTCCACCCCTGCTGTCCTGATTCAGACAATATGCAAGAACTTCCTCACAGTCAGAGCTGTCCCAGGATGGATGGACAGGGCCGGCTGCTCAGGCCTAGGTGTTGGGCAGGGGGTGTCTGAGCTGGGACTCCCTCCAGTGGTTTCTGTTGACATATATTCATTTTCCTACATGAGCCCTTCTATTATCGTTCACAGGTTTTGCAGTCACCCTCTTGTTTCCCATTCTTGACCTCTCTCTTGCCCTCAGTCTCTTTCTCTCCCCTTCTGCATCATTGTCTTCATCTGATTTTCTCCTCTTTCTGTTTATTTTTCTCTTTGATTCCATTTTCCTCTGTGTATTTTCATCTGCTCCCATCTCTGTCTCCTCTCTACCTCTGTTTCTGTCTCTGTCTGCCTTCCCTCGATCCCAGTTTCTTTCTCTCTTTTTCTCGATGTCCCCCGCCCCCCTTCTTTGTCTCTCTAGCTCCGTTCTCCATCTGTTTCGCTTTTACTCTGGGTCCCACTGTGTTCTTCTTTCACTCTCTCATATTCTCCCACCCCCTCCGTTTCTGTCTTTTCCTTGCCTGCCTCAGCCCCTCCCTCAGAGCCTCCCCGACTGAGGCCTGCTCCACTTGGTGGAGCCCGCCTTCTTCAGCAATCTGTGAAGGAGCCACCTGTGTCTTTCATGGCTCTCCAGTCTCAGGCTGCAACCTCTGTGGCAGCTGATACCGAGTGGCTGGATTGCAGCAAGATCATCCTGGCCCCTGGGAAGCTAGAGGAAACCCTGGGTTCTGCAAGCTCTCTCCCAGAAAGAGGAAGGGACATCCTCAGCCTCCTTCAGGTCCCAACGGGAACTCCTGCTGGAAGTTCTGCTCAGAACCGAAGGACTCTTAGCAAGCCCTGACTTTTGAGTCTAGCTCTACCATGGCCACCTTTTGTCCACATCTGGAGGACACTCCCCTTCTCTGGCACCCACTTCAGCTCTGGCCCCACCTTCATTTCAGAAGAGCTGGGTGCCTGCTCTTGAAGGGGCAGAAAGAGGTGCAGTATTGCTGGAGTCTAGAGCGTGGATAACAACCTGGCTCAGAGCTGGCCCAGAGCAACAGCTTAGCATGAGAAGAGCAGAGGGCTCGGGTTGTGTGGGAGGGCAGGGGTGGGATGGGAGGTGGGAGGAGATGTCAATGGATGAGACTGCAGAGGTAGGCTGAGGCCAGGCCAGGCAGTGACTTTGGACTTTATCTTGAGGTTACTGGGGAGATATTGAAGGTCACTAAGCAGGAGAAGGAAGATGACCTGATCTGTAATTTAAGAGACCATTCTGGCTGCCAGATGGATACTGGATTTTAGAGGGGCAAGAATGGAAGCAGAGAGACCAGTGAGAAGGCTGTTGATGTAGGCTAGGTAAGAGATGATGGAGACTTGGACTAGGGTGGTGGCAGTAGATATGGAGAGAAGTGGCACCTTGCTGGTATGTTCAGGATGTGGGAAATGGGGCTTGGTGGTTGATTAGTTGTATGTGGAGAGAGAGGGAGGTGTCAAGGCAGATTCTGGCTTGCACAAATGGGTGGCTGGTGGGTCCTGCTACTGACATAGAAAACATAAAAGGAGGAGACTAGTTAAGTTCTGGGTTGGCCATGTGGAATTCAAGGTGCTCATGGGTCATTCAGATTGAGACAGCAGTCAGGCAGTGGCAGATGCTGGAGCTCAGAGGGTAGGTCTGGAGTGGAGCTGGAAATGTGGAAGATGGCCACCGAGGCCAGGGCGGTCAGTCTGCCGGCCCAGAGCAAGAGCATAGCGTAAGAAGAGGAGAGGGCTCAGGTTAGGGTCTGGGGAGATCTTCCAGAATGAGTAGAGCAAGATAGAGTCTGTTAAGAAGACTGAGCAGGATGGCTCAGAGAAGCAGGAGTGGCATGTAGAGAGTACAAGGGCAGGGAAGCTGAGAGAAGAGCGCGTCGCCAGTAAGAGAAGGAGGTCAACTGTGTGGAATACTGTGAAGCCAGTCTCCTGAGGAAGGGAAAGTGCCCAGAAGATCAAGTGATTAGAAGGTCCTTGGTGACTTTCATAAGGGCATTTTTTAGCAGTGATGGGCATGGTAGCTGGACTGTGGTGGTTGAAAAGGTGGGCACAAGCATATCTAACTTAAATTCTGCCACGTTCCACTCCTTTTAATCATGTTCCTCTGCTCAGGAGTAAAGGGAAGGCAGCAAGCTTCTATTGCTTTCCCCTACACTCAGGTCTGTTTCTCTGCGCCCCCACTCCCCCACACACACACACACACACACACACACACACACACACACACACACACACACACACCAGACACACACTCGTGACAGACACATGCTTCCTCACTTTTTTTGCTTCAGCAAGCTGAATTCTAGGGCTCCCCCACCCTTCCCCACTTCAGATTCAGAAATAAATTGTTCACTGCACCAATGGTGAAACCTTATCTGGTCTGGTAAAAAAAATTTGTGTCTGGAGCAGCTGAGTTCCACATTTCAGCCAAGGGGTGAGCTGGCTGCTGGCTGGCTTGTGTGCAGCTTGGGGTGGGGGCAGGGGTGGGAGATGGGGGATAACACAGAGCAGAGACTGGGATGGGTGTGTGTGGAGCAGGGAGGGGGGAAGAGGGAAGGAGATCGGGAAGTGAGAAGGGGGACAAGGAGAACTGTGAATGCAAAGAGGCTGGAAATGCTAGAACTGGAGCTGCTTTCTGGAGTCACAGACTTACGTTTAAATCTTTCCTTCACTACTTCCTGCCTCTGTGGCAAGTAACTTTCCTTGCTGGGCCTCAGTTTGTTCATCTGTAAAATGGATTTAATAATAATTCCTATCCCACTGGTACTCTTCATCAGGCAGAATATCTTATTATCATTAATATCATTATTCTCATTATTATTATCTGGACAGAGCTGGTGTTGGGAGAAAGCCATACAGCTTTCGGGGTACCTTTCCTGGGCTAGAGAAGCAACCATCCTAGGCCCCAAGGCCCCAGAACCCTGAACTGTACTCTTCACTTTCCAAGGAGTGCTCAGGGAATCTGAGGCTGGTAGTGGCAGGTAGCAGAGATGTTCTGGGCAAACATCAAAGAATGGTCATCTAGCCCCAGGCTTAGCTATTCCTGTAACCCCTTTAGCTTTGGCTCAGAGACAGTCTACAGAAGGAACAGCAGCTCAGCCTCAGGGGCTAACACTCCACCGCTAGGCTCCACCTCTGTTAGCTGCACACCAAGGCCCATCCATTTTCATGCCTGACTCTGGTAAGCCACGATCACAGCTTTGCACAGACACCCCCAGCCAGCTGCTTGCCACATGCTGCCTGGGTTTTGGGGTGGGAGGAACTTCTGATGCCACAGGAAGGCAGGGAGGCCAGAGAGCTCCAGGCCAGAAAGGCCAGTAGGTCTGACCCCCGCACCCCCATGGGCCTGATGTAGAGGCTGACCTTGCTCACACAGACCTAGTGCTGGCTATCCCCAGCTTCCACTGCCCCTGGATCTGCAGAGTCCTGAGGAAACTCCATCCCATGCCTGCCTCCCTGTGCCCTAACTCCTGCCCTAACCCCCACCCTCCTGCCCTGTCAGGAAGTTTCAGCAAAAGGAGATCTACTGCTGAAGGGATCATGGCTGATGGAAAAGAATCCATCATAGCTCTGGGGTGGCAGGAAATGGAGAAATGAGACACACTCTTCAGGTTGGGAGGGGGGTGCCACCTCCTCCTGATTGACAGGGCAGGAAACTGGGGCCTGGACCATGCAGAAGCCAAACCAAAATGGTGCCAGGGTTCCTCCAGGGCTGTGGGCTAGGAGGCAGCAGTGGCAGCCTCTCTGGATGCAATCAAGCCTGCTATGACCTCATGAGGAGAAGGGGGGAGCCCCCAGAACCGAGGGCTCTGGGCGTCGCTCTCACTGGTGGGAGAGGGAAAGGAGCTGTGTGGGGATGAGACATGAAGCACTTAATGAAGCGAGCGAGAGAAATATGATGATAGGTGAGTCAGGAGAGAAGGGAGATGCAAGAGGGGTGGCTTCAGGAGAGCCACCATCCTCAACTGACTTGGACTCAAAGCTTTGGGAGAACCAGTCTGGGGAGCGGGTGCTGGGGAAGAGCTCCTGCCTAAATACATGGGCTCTTGCTTGGGAAGGCAGGGACAGCAGAACATGGTAAGGCAAGTTTTAGATGGGCTCTGGCTCCTGCTTATGGGGAGAGGTTGGTAGGAAAGGTGAGGGGCTGCGCCCCTCTGTTGGTAGGAGAACTGCTGAGGGGCTGGCGCAGGTTCCAGGAGGAGTTGCTGAAGGAGCCGGAGCTTCATAGCCTGGGGCAGAAAAGACGGGGAGCATGATCTCTGTTCTCAGAGCTCTGAGGACTGTTGTGAGCAGAGGGAGCAGATGGTGTCTGTGGGGCCCCAGGGAGCAGAGACTTCTGGGTGGAAGCCACAGGGAGAAAGAGTTCTTCAGCTCAATCCAAAAAAAGAATTTCCTCAAGAGCTGTCCAAGCATGAAGTAGGGGATGGGGGAGACACTGAGCACCCCATCACTTGAGGCGTGTAGGACTGGAAGGCTGCTTGATGCAGATTCGAAGAGTAGAGGGGGTGGTCCCTTGGCAGCCTCTGGCCACCCTGTCATGAAAATGTCAGGCTCCATGAACTAGATGGGTGACCTCTATGAGATGCAGTCCAAGGAAGTAGCACCTGTTCCTCAGGGCTGTCCGAGGGACTGACTTGAGTCTGCACCTCCCAGGTACTAGCTTGCTGTGGTTACATCATGTGCCTCTACTGTTCTCTCATCACCATCCCCATGGGCCTTGGGCCTCTCACAATGTCAGCATCTCACCACGTTGAGTATAGTGGACATGTTTAATGATACTTTTTTTCATACCATGTGATTCCTAACAGCTTCATATGGGGCCCAACTCATGAAGCAGTGATTGGGTCCAACTTTACAGGCAATCAAAGGGATTCTCAAGGATGATAACTTTGACTACCTGCAAATATGCCCTACAGGCTTGGGGCGCTAACCCTGTATAAGGCACAGCTTCCCTCGATGCTCAATAACGGTGCTAGGCCCAAAGAAGTTTGTTAGGAAAGGTATGGTGCAGAGGCCCAGACACTAAGGGTCTCTTCCTGGAAGCCTGACACTTCCACTCCTCCCTTAACACAGGCCAAATTACCCTCCTCCCCGATTGCCCCTGCTCCTCAGCTGGAGATCCCGTTGGCCCTGCTTTCTAAAGAGATTTAGAATCTGACTTTTTTTTCCCCACCTCCCCACCCTTTTGCTTTGCTCCAAGCCACCATCATCTCTCATCGGGACAATCCCAAGAGCCTCCTTTCTGCCTTCTCTGTGTTCACTCCTGCCTTCCATGCTATCTGTTCTTCTCAGAGCAGCCATCGCGTTTCTGTTAAGATGTGAGTCAGATCCTGTCACTCATCTGCTCAAAATCCTCCGCTGGTTCCATTCCCCTTGGAACAAAAGCCCAATGACTTACAAGGCCCTACAAGATCTGCCCCCGCCCCCCATCCCTGACTCATCTCCTACTTGGCTCCTCACTGCTCCTTCCAGTCTACCTTGCTATTCCTCAAACCCACGAAGCACACTCCTGCCTCTATGCCTTCACACTAGCTCTTCTCTCTACCGGGGAGACTCTTCCTATAGCACGTGATATAACTTACACCCTCACTTCCTTCAGTTGCTGCTGCAATGTCGCCTTATTGGAAAAGCTTTCTCCCTGACCACATTGCATAAAATAGTGACTCCACCAATCACTCCTTTCCACCCAGCACTTCCTATTCCCTCACCTTGCTTTCTTTTCTCCATATCACTTCGCACTACTTGACATATTATATATATATTCATGTATTGCTTTTATCTGTCTACTAGAATATAAGGCATGGTCCTCTGTACTCTGTTGTATCCCCAGCACCTACAACACTGCCTGGCATGTAGTACGGGCTCAATAAATACCAAATGAATGGGCGATTTAGAGCCCACCCCCATGAGTCTGTACAACCAAAGCAGAGAGCCAACTGCCTCTGCCCTAGTGCTCTGTGCTTCTTGTTCTCTAAGGTCACTAACTCTGACCTGCTGGACACTGGGTTCAGCCTCACTCTGCCCATGGAGACTTCTTTCCTGCCTTAGCTGACACCCTAGCCTCACCCTTCTTCCCTCCTGATGCCTGCTTCTTACCTACCTGATTCTTCCTGCCAGCCCCACCTAATTCTGTGGCCTGGCATCACTACCTGTGAGACCAGGACTATGGCCATCGATCTCGCAGGTCTGAAACTTGTCAGGCAGGCCTGCTCTGCACAATGCCACCACCCTTGCTACACCAACCAAAAGTATCTGCTGACTTGCTCACAAGCTCCACAAGATGTTGGGGGCAGGGGAGAATTTGAAATTTATGCTATCTGAGCCTGCCTAGGTAGAGGTAGGCCTAGAACACTGATCTCTAAAAGGAAGCAGCTCCTACCTTCATGGGCAGGTCCCATGTTGTGCTGAGTTGGAAATGAATTGTGGAGAAAAACAGTCAAAGATCTGGCTCCAGAGGTGCAGAGAAATCCTTGAGGGAAGCAAACACCATGGGGCTTGTCAGTAAGAGGCCCAGGAATAGGAGAGGTCCAGGTGGGGCCGAGCCCGTGGCGCACTCGGGAGACGCTCCCGCCGCGGGTTCGGATCCTATACAGGAATGGCCACAGGTGGCTGTGAGTTTTAGGCTCAAGAGCTGTATTCCTGGGTCAGTGACTGGGCTGGATGCACCTGGGGGTAACCTGGTAACAAAGCCAGGGGCCCAGACAGAGAGGGTGCCATGGTTTGAATGTGTTCCCCAAAGTTCACGTGTTAGAAATTTCAACCTCAATGCAACATTGTTGAGAGATGGGACCTTTAAGAGAAGGACTAATTGCAGGAATGGGTTTGTTACCTTGAGAGTGGGTTGTTATAAAAAAAGAGTTTGGCCCCCTCTTGCTCTCTGGCTATTGCCCTCTCTTGCCCTCCTGCACTTTTGCCCTTCTGTCATGGGATGATGCCAGCATCTTGATACCAGCCTTCAGAACTGTGAGAAATAAATTTCTTTCCTTTATAAATTACTCAGTCTGTGGTATTCTGTTATAGCAGCACAAAATGGACCATGAGAGAGGAAAACTGAGTAGATGTGTGTAATGAGAAGCAGAGAGAGAACTTACATCTAAAGAGTGCCAACCACTGCGACAGATAATTTGAGTGCATTTTTTCACTACAACCTTATGAAATATGCATGATTATTCCCATTTTACAAATGAGCAAATTTGAAACTCAGATCTGAAATGACATGCCCAGTGTCACAGCTAGGAAATGGCAGAGCCAGAAAATGACTTCTGACACCTGGTCCATGGCTCTCTCTACCAAATATATATTGCATGTATACTGTGTAGTCTGCTCTTTGCATCTACCTCCAAGGTAGGTGGTATTGTCTCTATTTCACAAGTTAGGAAACAGGCTCAGAACTGGTTAAGGGACTTTCCCAGCTAATGAGAGGTGAGACTTAGTTTTAAACCAACTTCTGTCACATTCCAAGGTCCATAACCTTATTACTATACTCCCCAATAAATGTTCGGTTGAAAGAAAGAAAGAATGAATGAATGAACCAAGGTAGCCAACTCTTGGGTGGCCTTGAAAGAAATACCTGCACTGAGAGCATGGTCTCAAGTAGGGGCTAGAGCTATTCACATTCAAAGGAAAGGAGGATGATAGATATGTCCAGGGGGTTGGATGAGGCTAGACCCAGTTCCCTCCAGGCCCTATGGGGCTGTCCAGGCGGTGAGCACCAGGTAAAGGTTGAGAGCAGGGCCAGTTTCAGGGACGTGTGATCTGGGCACTCACACAGGACCCCATGCTCAGAAAGCCCCACACTTGGCTTAATGCTCTGGTGTTGACATCTTGAAGATCTTAATAATTTTTGAACAGTAACCCTGCATTTTAATTTTGCTCTGGGCTGCACAAATTACATAGCCAGACCTATTGGGAATCCTAAGTCTTGGAATGATGGCCCCCCTCCACACCTCCTGGTGTCTGCTCTTTCCCCCCAGAGTTCACCCTGTACATGGTTGCTGAGTAGCCTCCCTATAAAGCACAGCTCCTGCACTGCCTTTCCTCTGCTTAACCACCTCCCAGATCTCTCTATTGCTCATTCTTTCACTTTAGGCCTGACTCCTGTGTGCTTCAGCCAAATGGTACAAGTCCTTATTCTCCATGCACATCTTTTGATGTTCCTACAACATGGGATGCCCCACTTCTAATAATCATGTCACCAAATCCAAGCCATTTTTAAGACCCAGCTCAAAATGCCATTTCCTACATGAAGACTTCCTCTAAATAATACCGCAGCTGTCCCTGACCTGTCCCTCTGGGCTCCCTGTAGTTACTGCCAGCTCTCTTAAGGCATCTCTCAATTCTTGTGATGTAGCAGGAGGAGTCAAATAGACTTGGAATCACATTTTACTTATGCTACTTACTAGCTATGTGATCTTCAACCCATCACTTGTCTCTCTGAGTCTCAGTTACTTAAACTGAAGTTAGACTTATAATAGCATTTGCCTCACTGGGGTGTACTATGAATTAAATGAAACAGCTTAGTGCTAAGCACATACAGTAATAATAATGATGGGCTGGCCAGTTAGCTCAGTTGGTTAGAGTGCAGTGGTATAAGACCAAGATGAAGGGTTCAAATCCCTGTACCGGTCAACTGCCAAAAAAAAAAAATTAATAATGATGATGATATTATTATCATCATCAACAATAACAATAACAGCCAAGTGTGTCAGTGGGCTTTCTATGCATCTGCACAACAACCCTATGAGGAAAGTACTATTATTATTATCCCCATTTTACAGATAGAGAAAGACCCAGAGGTTTACACATAGCTAGGAAGTGGTGAGGCTGGGACTGAGAAGCCAGACAGTCTGCCCCTGCCCAGCTTCTGAGTTCCTCACCTCTGTCCCCGACACCTGCCTCCCTCCAGGCCCCGGGAGAGCAGGTCCTGCTTCCTCAAGGCTGAGGCCCCCACCCCAGGCAGCAGCAGTGTCAGCTCCAGAGCTGCCTCCCCCCACAGCCCAGCCCCACAAAGAGGGACTGCATTTGTTCCAAATTACAGATGGTTTGTTTGGAAACGCAAATCATTTGTAATCAGAGGGGCAAGATAGAAATAGATGCTTCTCTTTCTCTAAATGAAGCCCTCAGCTGGGCTTGCCCAAGGGATATTTTTTTTCCCCTTTCTTTTTCTTGGCCCTGAGGAGGGCATGGTTATAGTGCGCTTTCAGTGAGGTCTAAATAAAAGCAAATACGGACTAATTCAAAACTGACTGTCTTGCCACCCGCACCCTCCAGGTCCCTGCCTCTCTGCCTTCCTTTCCACCATCCTGGCCTTGGATTGGTGATGGCACAGTGATGCCCCAGGGGGAATCTTAAGCAGTGAAACTCTCCTCCAATTCTCTAAACAAAGTGAATTTGAACCTGGTTTTAACTGAAAAATTAATGGGAACCATATCATCCTTGACTGAGGGGGGCCAGGCGAGGGGTGTTCAGAAAGTCCCCAGAGAACCAGCAATCATGAGACTGTGAGCACAGGTGACATGGAGAATTGAGTCAGTTTTCTGAACTATGAACCCCAAACCACCTGACCTCAGCTGGGCTGGGGACCATAGTCACCAAGCCACCCTCCACAGGGATTGCTTCCTCAGCTTCTGTCCCCCTGTCCTTAGCCTAATCACCTCCCGCCAGGCCCCCTCCCAAGCATCAGATATTGACAAGGTCACTCTTAGAGGTGCCCTTAGGTGCCCAAGGCTCTCTTCTTTCTGTAGGTAAGGAGAAGGCGAGGAAGAGCCAGAACCCAGTTGCATTTAGCTCAGTAGCCCTCCTTCTTGGACTTCCCTTCTCAGTATGGTTTTCAGGTTGCAGTTAGCTACAAGAGAATTTGGAAGGCAGAAGTGCAGCAGCAGCCATTGCATTGTGCAGGTTGACGTACACGTGCTGCTAAAGCTCACCTGCTGGCTTACCACCACAAGAGGCAGCAGTCGCCCTTCTAGCTCCCCAGATCTACTTCAGCATCAACGGGTCCTGGACCAGGAGCGTGTGCAGCTCGGTGGGGAAGGATGCCAGCTTCTTCTGCAGGTCACCCACATGGTCCATGCTGGAGGCAGTGAGAGACAGATGTGGGTTCCTGTTCGTCCTCACTTTCTCCCACTTTATGTCCAGCTTTTCTTCCCAACTGCCAGCCTTGCTCATCTCTAGGGACTTCAGTCCCAGCACCAGATGTAGAGGCCACAGCCTTCCATAGACTTCTTCACCAGCTCCCAAGATGCTGGAAAATCTAATCCTCATAATAAATTCCCTATTTCACATCACTCACTGTGGTTCTGCTGCCCTGATCACACCCTAACAGACACAGTGCCCAGTACATGTTATTTTATTAGTATTATTAGATTAGGGGTTTCACACTCCGAGACCAGTCTTTGTCATCTGTGTATGTCCCAAAGAGGCAGCAGAGAACCTGTGGATGGCTTCCACAGTGTTTGCTGAATGGAAGGGAATTGAATCAAGGCTCTGGACAATCAGCCAGTATTTGCTGTGACCCATTGTGAGCTAAGTCCTGGAGAAGGCAGGATGGATAAAGAAAGGTAATTGGATGCAATTAACGCTCTGTAATCCAAGTGGATATAGATCGCTAACAAATAAACAGTAGTGACTAATGGCCAATGATAATAAGAATAGCCAGTACTTATTGAGCACGTTGTATGTGTTATCTTGTCTAATCCTCACACTAGCTTCTGAGGCAGGTAGGAAATGTGACACTCAAAGAGGTTAAGTAGCTTGCCCAAGTTCACACAAAATGCAATTCCAATGGAACAGATTAGGCTGCAGAGGCCCCGGGGCTGTAACTGCTGTGCTCAGCAGGGTCTTCTCTAGTGAAGGAGCCCCTGCCCTTCTAGTGAGGGCACTGAAGAGTCACAAGCAAACTCTGCCCCAACACTACTAAGTGTTGTGACAGCTCAGAGGCTGATGGGAGAGAGTAATGGGTTGGGGGCAAAGGCCAAAGGAGGCTTCCTGGTGTGATTGTTGGGCCTGAGGTTGGCCTTGAAAACTAAAGAGGTCTGATTCAATTCCCCAGGCTGGAAACCTGGGCCTTGTCCTTGATAGCGCCCCTCTTTCACCCTCTTTAGCCAGTCTGCCATCGAGTTCTGTGGATGCTTCTTTGGAAATGTCTTTAATCATCCTCCCTCTCTAGCTTCCATTTCTCCTGGTCTTGAACTTGGGACCTTCCCCATCTCTGGCCTGGTCCCTGGGCCTAGCCTCTTCCTCCCTGGCCTCCTGGCCTGCATTCTTACCCATTCAAATTCACACTGGCTTCCAGAGCCATTTTTTCAAACTCATCTCTGATCATGCCATGCCTCCGCGCAAAATCCTACCATGTCCCCACCATCTATTAGGCTCCTATGGGATAAAATAATAACATTAAGATTGAACCATATGAAGATACTGATATTCAACCATTTTTGACCTACAAAAATAGAAATTTCCTATGGCTCTTCTAATATTAGTAATACTAATAACCACAGTTTATTAAGCCCTTATACTGTGTTAAGGATGGACACATGCTTCCAAACACATCATTCTCACAAGTTTCCAGCTCTTTTACCTCTGTTGTCTGTTTGCCTCTTTGGGCCTTTCTCTGTCTTACTTTGTTGGCTTCAGTGTGTTTTTCTCTGTACCTTGGTCTCAATCCCTCTGTTGCCACTCTATCTCTGTCTGTCTCCTTCCCAATGTTTATTTCTCTGCCTCTTTGTCTGTCTCTCTGATTCTCTTTCTATTTATGTCTCTATCTCAAGCCATCTTTCTTACATGTTTGTCTCATTATTTCTCTTCTCCCCTTCACTGTCATTCTCACTTTCACTTTGTCTGTCTTCTCCTCTTCCTCTTCTGTATCTATGTTCATTTTTTATTTATCTATGCTCCTCTCTTTCTCTTCATGAGTGTGTATATGTGTATCCCCAGACCTGTGCCTCAACCTCCCAGGTTGCTAGTGCCTATGAGGCCCACGTGAAGCTGAGGTCCAGATTTCCCCTGCCAGGGAGCTGAAAGGACACACAGAATTGATTGGGGCAGGCAGTTGGTGCAAGGGGCTGGCTCCGTCCTCCAGCCCAGGGCACTCTTGTAAAGGCAGCTCCAGGAGCTTGTGGCCTGCCCTGGGACTGCAGCCTCACCCTGCCTGCAGCCAGCAAGCAACTGGTGCAGATGGCAATGGCCCAGATGTAAAACCCAGCTGTGAAAATTAGACCAAGGCCTGTAAGAAATTAGACTGGATCTAAAAGAGATCAGGCTGTGGGAAAAGAAAAATGTTAGTTAAAAGAGAAAATTCCTGTTCTCACCTCTGGGTCATAGATCACAGAAGAGAATCCTTGAGCCAGGAGGGACTTCAGGGAGCCATCTGGCTTTGCTGCACCTCAGAACAGGTCAGGCCCAACCAGACAAGACAATGGCTATCTTTCCATCTTTCAAGAACACAGGCCAGAGATTTTTCATTGTCTTCCCCCAGTACCTTATACTTGGAATGAACACCTGCACTGTGAAAAAGTTTGAGGGAGAGCCCAGAAGACTGGAGTCATTCACATGGGACCCAAACATGGGCTCTAACCTCAAATCTGTCCCTCACCCCACAGCCTTCAGCATCTCAGTGCATGGTACCACCATCCACCCAAGTGCACAGGACAAAGCCTGGACATCCTCATCTCTTTCTATTACCCCACTGTCCAATCCATCAACAACCTTGACAACTCCAACTCTCTACTGCGTTTCCAATCTGACTCCTCACACAAGAGCCACACTTACCGCCAAGGTCCGAGCCACATCATGTCCATCTGGATGACTGTGTACCTCCTCACAGGTCTCCTGGCTCCACTCCTGCTCCCTTCACTCCATTCACCAAAGCAGATGGAAAGATATTTTAAAAGGTAAATCAGATCACGCCATTCCTCTGCACAAAATTATCCTTTGGGTTCTTATTGCACCGAACTCCGAGGCTTCATTGTGGCTGAGGAAGGCCTACATCATCTAACTGTGTCTCCCCCTCTTCCTCTCCCACTCCACTCTAGCCACACTGCCCCCTTGCTGTTCCTTGAACACACCAAGCTCACTCCCTCCTCAGGAACTATATACCTTCACGTTCCCCTCTTCTTAGTATGTTCTTCCCCCGGATCTTCACATGATGTGCTCCCCCACTTCATTCCAATCTCTACTCAAAGTTCACCTTCTCCAAGAGGCCTGCTGTGACCATCCTAACTAAAGCCCCTACCTCACCTCTATCTCACAGCACTATCGAGTCCATAACCCTCCTTTATTTTTCTTCAAAACATTTACAACTGCTTGGCGTTGTATTTTATATTTATTTGCTGATTGGCTGCCTCTATCACTGTTTCCCCAGTGCCTAGAACAGTGCCTAGCACTTGTTAGATACCCAGTGGTGGCTGAATGAGTGAATGAAATTCTGTTGTTTATAGGCTGTGTGACTTTGGGCAAGTTACTTAAGTCTTCTGAACTTTATTTTCCTCATCTCTAAGATAGAAAGAACTAGATTTATCTTGAGAGCTGTTGTGAAGAGTAAATGAGATAATGGATATAATGATTACAGTGCCTGGCACTAGAAATTCCTGGTTATTAAAATAGCCAGTGCAGTTTCCATCTAGTTTTTCTGGATCTCTCCTCAGTGGAAGAAAAGGGCAGCCACTCACCCCTCTCCAGGTTGAATAACCTCAATCCTATTCATTTTTGTGATGTTAAACATGGTGGTACAGGATGCAGGGGTACCAAGCTGACAGCATCTCAGAATCCACCCAGGGCAGGAGTGAGCCACAGCGACTTTAAATCAACTCTCTTAAATATGCTAAAAGGGCTAACAAAAGCCATGGAGAAAGAACTAAGGAAAACCATGAAAACAATGTATGAATAAAATAAAAATATCAATAAAGAGATATAAATTATAAAAGGAACTAGATAGAAATTCTAGAACTGAAAATTACAATAACTGAAGTGAGTATGAGCCACAGATGCCCCCTTTCCTCTACTGAGGGGACACAGGACAGGTGGCCAACATCTTTAAGTTTAAGGTGCAAATCCCATGAGGGTCCAGAAAGAGAAATTTCATTGCCATTAAGAGCTCAGGATTTGGAGTGAGATAGACCTTGGGTCCAATCCCAGCTCCACTCTGTAACTTTGGGCTGTGGCTTGCTCTCCCTGGCCTCAGCAATGGTGATCTTAGTAGTCTTCCAGAAGGAAGAAATGAGATGGCACATGCAAAGCACTTAGGCCAGTGCCTGGCATGTTGTTAGTGCTCCCTAAATGGTAGCTACTATTACAAGTATTATTATGATCTCATCTATCCCTGTCTCTGGGCCTTTCTGCATTCCAACGATTCCCCACAGCTCTGGCTCAGATTCTTTAAACCATCCCACCTTCTTGCCAGGATAACCATCCCAGCTTCAGACTAGCTCTAACACATGAAGATTTTTCCCTACACAGAGCAAAAGGGCACCAGCTTTCCCTATGGCCAAGGAGATACAAGCTGGAGACATGGCCCCTGCTGTTTGGTGGCTATGGGCGAAAAGCAAAGACCCAAGTGACATCAGCAAAGCTCCAAACACCCGTTCTTCCATGGAAACATTGAAAAAACACACAAAAAAATGTTAGTATCAACTTTGTCAGAATCCTGGAAAACATGCAAAGGAGTATAGCAACCAAGCAAACATTAAATCAAGAAAAAGTCCACTTTAAAATGCTCATGGCATTCAAAGTAATCTCTGTCAAAACGCTATTTGAACATGTGGTAAAGAAACAGACTTCAGTGACCACATGTGACAGGAAACAGTTCTTGCTAAAATAGTTTGGAAAAGTCACTATTATGGCTTTAATATTCCCCTCAAATTCATGTTGAAATTTATTTGCCATTGTAACAGTGTTGAGAGGTGAGACCTTTAAGAGGTGATTAGGTCATGACGACTCATTAATGTATTAATGCTGTTATTGCAGGAGTGAATTAGTTATCATGGGAGCGAGTTAGTTATTGTGTGAATGGGCTCCTGATAAAAGAAGTTCGGCCCCCATTTCTCTCTTAGTCTTGTGCGCTTGCTTGCCCTTCCAGCATGGGAAAATGCAGCAAGAAGGCCCTCACCAGATGCCAGTACTGTGCTCTTGGACTTCCCAGACTCCAGAAGTGTGAACAAAATAAACTTCTGTTGTATATATATTACCCAGTCTGTGGTATTCTCTTATAGCAGCAGAAAATGGACTAAGACAGTCACAAAACAAATGGATGACTGCAACCTTCAACAAGCAAAAACAGCAAACTACAGGAAAGGGAATATGATTTCCAGAGTTACAACATTATAATATTCAAATGTCCAGCTTTCAACAAGAATCACAAAACATACAAAGAAACAGGAAAGTATGGCCCATTCAAAGGGAAACAAATAAGGAAGCTGAGACATTGTGCATATTAGCAAAGACTTTATATCAACTCTCTTAAATATGTTTAAAGACCTAAAGGAAACCATGGACCAAGAACTAAAAAAAAAAAAAAAAAAAAAAAAAAACAGATAAATAATATATGAACAAAATAAGAATATCAGTAAAGAGATAGAAATTATAAAATTGAACCAAATAAAAATTCAACACTTGAAAAGTACAATAACTGAATAAAACATTCACCAGAGAAGTTCCAACAGCAGATTTAAGCAGGCATAAGAAAGAATTAGTGATAACTTTAAGACAGGACAACTGAAGTCATCTAGTTTGAAGAGCACAAAAAAAGAAAAGAAAAGAAAAAGAAAAAATAAGGGGAATAGTGAATGAGAGTTTAGGAGACCTGTAGGACACCATCAAGCAGACAAACATACACATTATGGGGGTCCCAGAAGGGGAGGAGAGAGAAAAAATGAGAAAATGTTTGAAGAGATAATAGCTGAAAATGTCCCAGACTTGATGAAAGACCCAAGTCTTATACATCCAAGAAGCTCGGTGAATTCCAAACTGTTCAAAGACAAAGAGAAAATCTTTTTTTTAGCATATCCATTATTACAAATCATAATTATTCTTTATGCCCATTACCTGACCAATCACTCCCCAACCCTTCTTCCTCCCTCCCCGTCATCTCTAGTATCCTTAGATTTGTTCCTCCCTTCTGAAAGTTCAATGTATTATTGTGGTTTTCTCTCTTTCTCTCTCAGCACCCAGTTATGAGTGAGGACACGTGGTATTTCTCTTTCTCTGTCTGGCTTATTTCAGTCAACATAATTTTCTCCAAGCTCATCCATGTTGCTGCAAATGGCAGAATTTTATTTTATTTTTATGGCTGAATACTCTTCCATTGTGTATATATACAACATTTTCCTCATCCAGTCATCTGTCAACGGACATTTAGGTTGACTCCATAGTTTAACTATTGTAAATAGAGCTGTGATGAACATGGCAGTACAGGTGTCCCTTTGACATGATCATTTCCATTCCTTTGGATATATACCCAGAAGTGGGATTGCTGAATCATATGGTAGTTCCATCTATAGCTGTCTGAGAAACCTCCATACTGTTTTTCATAATGGCTGTTAAGTCCCTCCAACAGTGTAGAAGAATTCCCTTTTCCCTGCATCCTCGCCAGTATTTGTTATTCTCAGTCTTTTTAATAGTGGCTAGTCTAACTGGGGTGAGATGATATCTCAATGTGGTTTTTTTTTTTTTTTTTTTTTTTTTTTTTTTTTTTTTTTTTTT
>NW_007726639.1:0-4259 GCF_000696425.1 Galeopterus variegatus | reverse complement strand
AACCGGTCTGTATGTGGGATCCAAACCCTCGGCGGGAGCGCTGCCGCGCTTCCAAAGCGGCGCACTAGCACAGTGCGCCACCGGGCCGGCCCCTCAATGTGGTTTTGATTTGCATTTCCCTGATGATGAAAATGTTGAACATTTTTTAAAATTTTAATTTATCAATATACAATGTAGTAGATTTTCACATCCCTTTACCAATTCTTCCTTTTCCTCCCTCCATCTTCCCCCTCCCCTCATCAACATCATATCTATTCAGTTGTCTTATCAAGTTCAAGGAATTGTTGTGATTGTTGCATCTTCTTTTTTCCCCTGCCATTTGTTTGTATATTTATTTATTTATTTATTTTTATTAGCTCCCACAAATAAGTGAGAACGTGTGGTATTTCTCTTTCTGTGCCTGGCTTATTTCACTTAATATAATTTTCTCTAAGTCCATCCATGTTGCTGCTAATGGCAGTATTTCAGTTTTTAAAAATTTATAGCAGAGTAGTATTCCATTGTGTAGTATACCACATTTTCCTTATTCACTCATCCAACGATGGGCATTTAAGCTGGTTCCAACTCTTGACTATTTTTTCATGTACCTGTTGACCATTTCTATATCTTCCTTTGAAAATATCTCTTCATCTCCTTTGCCCGTTCCTTACTTGGTTTATTTATTTTTTTATTGTGTTGTTTTTTCGAGTTCCGTATATATTCTGGATATTAATCCCTTGTTGGATGTATAGTTTGCAAATATATTCTTCCATTCCATACATTGTCTTTCAACTCTGTTGATTGTTTCCTTTGCTGTGCAGAAGCTTTTTAGTTTGATATAATCCCTTTTTTTTTTTTTCTTTCGTTGCTTGTACTTTTGGTGTCTTATTCATAAAGTCTTTGTCCAGTCCTACTTCCTGGAGTATTCCCTCTATGTTTTCTGCCAGTAATTTTATGGTTTCAGGTCTTATATTTAAATCTTTAATCTATTTTGAATTGATTTTGGAATATGGTGAGAGTTACAGGTCCTGTTTCATTCTTCTGCATATGGACGTCCAATTTTCCCAGCACCATTTATAGAAGAGGCAGTCTTTTCCCCAATGTATGTTTTTGTTGCCTTTGCCAAATATCAGTTGGCTGTAAGTATGTGGCTTGATTCCCAGGTTTTCTATCCCATTCCATTGGCCCGAGTGTCTGTTTGTATGCCAGTACCATGCTGTTTGGGTTACAATAGCTTTGTAATATAATTTGAAGTTGGGTAGTGATTGCCTCTGGCTTTATTATTTTTTGCTTAAGATTGCTTTGGCTATTCGGGGTCTTTTGTTGTTCCATATGAATGTTAGGATTGCTTTTTTCTATTTCTGTGAAGAATGTTACTGGTATTTTGATGGAGATTGCATTGAATCTGTTGATAGCTTTGGGTAGTATGAACACTTTTAGAATGTTAATTCCTCCAGTGCAAGAGCACGGTATGTCTTTCCACCTTTTTGTGTCCTCTTTAATTTCTTTCAGTAGTGTTTTGTAGTTCTCATTGTAGCAATCTTTCACCTCCTTGGTTAAACTGATTCTTAGATATTTAATTTTTTTGGTGACTATTATAAATGGGCTTGCTTTCTTGATTTCTTTTTCTGCTAGTTTGTTATTGCAGTATAAAAATGCTACTGATTTTTGGGTGTTGATTTTGTATCCTGCAACCTTACTGAAATTGTTAATCAGTGCTAAGAGGTTTTTGGTAGAGTCTTTAGGTTTTTCTATATATAAGATCATATCATCTGCAAAGAGGGATAGTTTTACTTCATCTTATTCAATGTGGATGCCCTTTACTTCTTTCTCTTGCCTGATTGCTCTGGCTAGTACTTCCAGCACTATGTTAAATGGGAGTGGTGAGAGTGGGCAGCCTTGTCCTGTTCTTGTTCTTAATTCAGGATGATATTGGCAGTTGGTTTGTCATATACGGCTTTTATTGTGTTGAGATAATTTCCTTCTATACTTAATTTGCTGAGAGTCTTTATCATGAAGGGATGTTGAATTTTGTCAAACACCTTTTCTGCATCTATTGAGATAATCATATGGTTTTTGCCCTGACTTTCGTGTGTTGAACCATCTTTGCATCCCTGGGTTGTATCCCACTTGATCATGGTGCATAACTTTTTGATGTGTTGCTGTATTCTCATTGCTAAAATTTTGTTCAGGATTTTTGCATCTATGTTCATCAAGGATGTGCACCTGTAATTTTCTTTTCTTGTTGTATTTTTTTCTGGTTTTGGTATCAGGGGGATGCTGGACTTTTAGAATGAGTTTGGAAGAATGACTTCTGTTTCAATTTTTTGAAATAGTTTGAGGAGAATTGGTATTAACTCCTCTTTAAAGGTTTGATAGAATTCAGCTGTAAATCCATCTGGTCCTAGGCTTTTCTTCATTGGAAGATGGCTGATTACTGCTTCAATCTCATTCTTTGTTATTGGTCTGTTCAGGTTTTCTGTGTCTTCTTGGTTCAGTCTTGGTAGTTTGCATGTGTCCAGAAATTTATCCATTTCCTCCACGTTTTCATATTTGTTGACATACAGTTGTTTATAGTAGTCTGTAATGATTTTTTGTATTTCTGTGATATCAGTAGTAATGTCTCCCTTTTCATTTCTGATTTTTGTTATTTGGGTCTTCTCTCTTCTTTTTCTTGTTAACATAGATAATGGATTGTTTATTCAATTTATCTTCTCAAAAATCAACTTTCGTTTCATTGATCTTTTGTATCATTTTTTGGGTCTCTGTTTCATTTAGTTCTGCTTGATCTTTATTTTGTTCCATCTACTACTTTTAGCATTGGATTGTTGTTTTTCTAGTTCTTTGAGATGTAGCATTAGGTCATTTATTTGAAGCCTTTCTATTCTTTTGATGTAAGTGTTTACTGCAATAAACTTCCTTCTTAGTATTGCTTTTGCAGTATCCCACTGGTTTTGGTATGATGTATCTTTATTTTCATTAGTCTCAGGAAATTTTTTGAATTCTTGTTTAATTTATTCTTGGACCCATAGTTTATTCAGGAGCCTGTTGTTTAGTTTCCATACAGTTGTATAGTTTCCAGAGTTTTGCTTTTTATTGATTTCCAGTTTTAGTTCATTGTGATCTGAAAAGATAACTTGGAATAATTTCAGTTTTTAAAAATTTGCTGAGACTTGATTTGTGACCTAATGTGTTCTATCCTGGAGAATGTTCCATGTGCTGATGAGAAGAATGTACATTCTGTAGTTGTTGGATGAAATGTTGTGTATATATCTGCCAGGTCCAGTTGGTCTAAGGTGTAGTTTAAATCCAGAGTCTCTTTGTTGATTTGTTGCCTGGAAGATCTATCCAATGCTGAGAAAGGAGTGTTCAGGTCACCCACTATTTTATTAGGCTCTAAATCTTTCTTTAGGTCTAAGAGTGTTTTCTTTATATATCTGGGTGCTCGAGTGTTAGGTGCATACATATTTATGATTGTTATGTCTTCTAGTTGGATAGATCCCTTTATCATTATATAGTTGCCTTCTTTGTCTGTTTCTATGGTTTTTGGTTTAAAGTCTATTTTATATGATATAAGAATAGCTATTCCTGCTCATTTTTGGTTTCCATTTCCATGGTATATCTTTCTCCATCCCTTCACTTTTAGTCTGTGTTTGTCTTTATAGGTGAGGTGGGTCTCTTGAAGACAGCATATACTTGGGTCTAGCTTGTTAATTCATTCAGTCAGTCTGTGTCTTTTTTTTTTATCAATATACAATGCAGTTGATTTTCATGTCCCTTTACTGTTTCTTCCCTCCCCACTCCCTCTCCCTTTTCCCACCCATCAACATCATATCTGTTCACTTGTCTTAACAAGTTCAAGGAATTGTTATTGTTGTGACAGTCTATGTCTTTTGAATGGCAAGTTTAATCCATTTACATTTAGGGTTATTATTGACAGGTATTATTTTACTCCTGTCATTTTATTGTTTTTTGTTTAGATGTTTTAAATATTTTTTGTTCATTTCTTCCCCTTTTATTTCTCTTCTTCAATATTAGTTGGAAATTTGAGGTGGCATGTTTTAGCTTCTTTCTTTTCCTCATTTGCGTTTTTGTTTTAGTGGCAGGTTTTGCTCTTTCTTGTGTATCCATGATAGTGATTATTGATTTTCAGATTCCAGATGCAGGACTCCCTTGAGAATTTCTTGCAATGGTGGTTATGTGGTGGTGAATTCCCACAATTTTTTTTTTATTTTTTTTTTATTTTGTCAATATACACTGTATATGATTATTATGGCCCG
>NW_007726638.1:628996-631262 GCF_000696425.1 Galeopterus variegatus | reverse complement strand
TCTGTCCCCACAGAAGTCCTGGTTCTCGTCCTGGGGCCACTCAGGGTCAGTCAGCTCCCTCCTCCCCACCCTGGACCTTATGATTTGGAAGGCACACCCCCTGGCAACAGTGTGCTGGTAAATGTTTAACTTACAATTCTAGTTTAGTTATTTTTTCTAGTGTATAACATTCCATTATATAAATGTATGGAAATGTATTTCTCCAGTCTCCTGTGAGCAGATATGTAAGTGGCCTGCAATGTTTGTGTTACAAACAATTCTGCCATGAAAACTCACAGGTTCCCAGGGCTGGTGTGTGAGGTTTCTCTAGAAGGGAGATGGCAGAGCTGTGGGGCAAGTGCATCTTCCACTCCAGAGGCCTCCCTGTCTACATCCTTGCCCGCACTTGACTTGTAAGACTTTATACTTTTGCCAGCCTTGTGAGTGTGAATTGGCAATTCATTGCAGTTTTGATTTATATTACCTGATGCCTAGTGCTATAGAGCATTTCTGCAAGTGTAGGACATTTGCGTTCTCTGTTTCATAAGTTGCCTTTTCATATCTTTTGTGCATTTCTCTGTTGGGGGTATTTGCTTTTCTTTTACATTTATTTGGAGAAGTTCTTTGTATATTCTGACTTCCAAATTTGAATTGCTATTTGCATTGCATATCTTTCTTCCAGTCTGTGGGATATCTTTTCATAAGTTACGACATTTAATAAACAGAATTTTTTATTTGTATGTAACCAAACTGGAATTTTCTTCCCTAATGACTTGTGTCTTTTGACTGAGTCCTGCTTCAGAATTCCTTCCCAAGGCCCAATTTCATAAAGATATTCTCCTGCATTTTCTTCTAAAGTTTTGCTTTTCATATGTAGGTCTTTACACACTTGGGACAGACTTTAGGGTGTGATGAGATATGGACTGTTTTTAATTTTTGTGAGATGTGGATTTAATTTCACCATCTCTGCGACCAGCCCCATCTATTGAACGCACCGCCTGCCTCGGCCCCATGAGCTGCAGTCAGGCTGTCTCACGTGCTGAGGGCTGGTACGTGTGAGTCTTTTCCTAGCCTCTCATCTATTGGCTTATCTGTCCACCCTGGAGCCAGTACAACCTGCCTTAATTACCACACTTCTGTATCAGGTCTTTATATCCAGAGGGACAAATTCCCTGTTCCTGAACTTTTCAAAATTGTTATAGTTACACTGACCCTTTGCCTTTCCCTATACATTTTAGAATAAGCTTATCAAGTTTCAAGAAAAATTGTCAGGATCCTGATTAGAATTGCATTCAATTTCTAAAGGAATTTGGGGAGAATTAACATCTTTATAATATCGAGTCTTCCTATCCATTAACGTGGTGAATTTCTTCTCTGCATCTTTCAATAAAGTAGTATTATTTTTCCCCAGAAAGGTCATGCTCACATTTCAAAAAATTTATTCCTTGATACCTTATAACTTTCAGTGCCATTGTAACTAATACTTTAAATTGAATTTTCTATTTGTTGCCTATATGTAGGGAAAATGTCAAATTTTGCATATTGGACTTATACGTATGAAAACCTGGATGGAAATTCTCATCAAAATTTATCTAGAGATTTTGCTACTAACAAGTCTAAGATTGTCTTTGTAGACAGTCTTACCATTCATGATAAATGCCAGTTTTATTTCTTCCTTTCCAATTTTTATGACACTAATTCCTTAGCTTGTCTAGAGCCTTTATTCAGGGCTCGATAGAATCAGTCATAGCAGGTGTCCTTGTATTATTTCTGATTTTAAGGAGAAAATTTTCTGATTTTACTGTAGGCTTGTGGCAGATATTATTACCAGTTAAAGAAATTTCCCGGCTATTCTTAGTAACAACAGTCTTGTTTTGTTTTTATCATAAGTGGTTAATCTTATCAAATGCTTTTTTTCTGTATCTATGGAGATATGAATTACATTTATAGATTTTCTTTTTTTGTTTCTTTTTTTTTTGGCAGCTGGCCAGTGTGGGGATCCAAACCCTCAAGCTTGGTGTTATGATACCACACTCTAACCAACTGAGCCAACCAGCCAGCCCAGTACATTTTCTGATGTTCAATTACCTTTTTTATTCCTGGGTAAACCTAACTTAGTCAATCTGGGGACTGTTGCTAATTATTCCCAAGCAGCTATTCTCCACTCCTTTTTAATAACAGAGATCCAAGAATTGTAGCTAGCCCCAAGCTCACCCCACTGAAGACCACATCTCTGTCTCCCTTGTGGCAAGGTATGGCCGTATGATTAAATTCTGGGGAAAAGGAC
>NW_007726638.1:626221-627840 GCF_000696425.1 Galeopterus variegatus | reverse complement strand
TAGATTTTAAACTAGTAATTCAATTTCTTTCACGGATATAGGACTATTTGGAATTTCTATTTTTTCTTGATGTAATTATCGGTATTATCTTTTATACATTTTTTAAGACTGTTGCCTATTTTCTTGGCTTTTCAAATTCCTTGATATAAATGTATTCATACTTCTATTTTGTATCTTTTTAATCTCTCCCTTCTAATTTCTGTTATATCCCTCCTTTTTATCCTGCATTGATTATTTGTGCCTTCAACTTTTGTTCTCAGTAGATTGCTCCCAAGATGTGTTAATTTTATTAATCTTTTCAGAGAGCCAACTTTTGGCCTTGCTAATCCTTTCTACTATACATTTGTTTTCCATTTAATTAATTTCTTTTCTTACCTTTACTTCCTTTCGGTCCCCCCACCCCCACCCGCCTTAGGTTTATTCTGTTTTTCTCATTTGACTGCTCGGTTTTGAGTGTTTAGCTATAAATATTCAGCCTTGTTTTTTTNAGCTGGCCAGTGTGGGGATCCAAACCCTCAAGCTTGGTGTTATGATACCACACTCTAACCACCTGAGCCAACTAGCCAGCCCAGTACATTTTCTGATATTCAATTACCTTTTTTATTCCTGGGTAAACCTAACTTAGTCAATCTGGGGACTGTTGCTAATTATTCCCAAGCAGCTATTCTCCACTTCTTTTTAATAACAGAGATCCAAGAATTGTAGCTAGCCCCAAGCTCACCCCACTGAAGATCACATCTCTGTCTCCCTTGTGGCAAGGTATGGCCGTATGATTAAATTCTGGGGAAAAGGACATAAATGGAAGTGATGTGAACAACGTCAGAGCCATCTCCTTAGAAGCTAAACCACTGGCCCTGTGCATCTTTGCTTGCTCTCTGCACTGACTGGGAAACAGGAATGCTGGGGCAATCCTGGAAGCCATGTCCGGGGATAGAGCTGCACAGCCCACCTTCAGATGTGAGAGCGAAATGAAAGCACTTTTGTCTTCTTTAAGCCACTTTCTTTGGGGTCTTTTTGTTAAAGAAGCTTAAACTAGACCCTTACCAATGCAGTCATGACATATTGTCTTCTGTATATTGCTGGCTTCAAGTTGCCAACANCCTTACCAATGCAGTCATGACATATTGTCTTCTGTATATTGCTGGCTTCAAGTTGCCAACATTGGGGTCGGGGGGGTATTCCCACGTTCATCAGTGAGATTGCCTGGTAATTTTCCTTTTTCATATTGTCCTTATCTCTTTTTTTCTTTTCTTTCTTTCTTTCCTTTGTTTTCTTTTTTTTTTTTTTTTGTCATGAAGGTTATACTAGTTTCATTCAATGAGTTGGCATATGATCTATTTTTCTATTTTTAGAGAAAACTGGATAATAATGTAATAATCTCTTCCTTGAATATTTTTTAAAATTTGTAAAGCCATCTGGGCCTGGTTGTGGAATTATGGGGGAGGAGGGAGTGGTAGATTTTAAACTAGTAATTCAATTTCTTTCACGGATATAGGACTATTTGGAATTTCTATTACTTCTTGATGTAATTATCGGTATTATCTTTTATACATTTTTCAAGACTGTTGCCTATTTTCTTGGCTTTTCAAATTCCTTGATATAAATGTATTCATACTTCT
>NW_007726638.1:621414-624992 GCF_000696425.1 Galeopterus variegatus | reverse complement strand
GGTGTTGCGCCCGCACCGCGCTCAGCCAGTGAGCAGGAACCGGTCTCCACATGGGATCCGAACCTTCGGTGGGAGCGCCGCCGCACTCCCAAGCGGCGCACTCTCCAGTGCGCCACCGGGCTGGCCCAGGTTAATTCTTTTAAATGTGTTGAGACTTGCTTTTTGACCTAGCATGAGTTGTTTTGTTTTTTTTTTTCATATGTGTATATTGTCAGTATTTCGTATATATCTAATAAATCAAAGATGTTGCTGTGCTGTTCAAATTTTTATATCATCACAAATATGTTTTTATTTGTCTTGCTTAAACTATCAGCTATTGAGAAAAGAATGTTGAATCTCCCACTATGATGATAAATTTGTCAATTCTCCTTATAATTCTGTCACTTTTTATTTTTTCTTTATAAATCTTCAGGCTATATCATCAAATGCATACAACTTGAGAATTATTCTACCTTCCTAAAATTTTAACCTTTTATTAAAATAGCAGCCAGCGTTTTCTAAGTCTTTACTATATTCCAAGATCTGGAACAAAGCTAGCACTCAGTAAATTGTTGTAGAAATAAGAGCTTTTAGGAAAACAATGGGTGGAGGGTGCCCGGTGTCTCTGGCAGGCGCCCTGCAGTCAGGCCTGGGAAATGTTAGGGTCAAGGTTCACTCTACCTTGGGTCAGCCCATGCTCAGTGTAGCAACCAAGAGAGGTGACAGAAGAGGGGTGGCCTGCTCTAGGCAGTCCCCAGAGTGACTGGGTTCTGGGGTCAAATTCCTAGGAGGCCAACTCAGACTGAAAGACAGATGGACAGACAGCTACTGACTATTTCTCCCTGCCCCCCACTCAGCTCCCTGGGCTGGCCACCTCAAGCCACTCTCCAGTTCTAGTGATTTCCCTCCCTCCTGCTGGGGGAGGAGGGTAACTCCCACCCAGGAGGCTCCACAAGGGCAAATTTAGGACTCGGGGAGGGGATTTTTTCCTAGGAGATTCCCTTGAAGAATGTGGGCCCCTCTCTTCATCGGGGACTTTCCTGTCGAGAGAACCAGCATTCTGCCCCCAGAGTCAGATTCTATGCCCGAGAGACACCCAGACACCGAGCAGAACCAGGCTTCTATTGCCCCCCCCCGATCCCAGGGGGCCCTCACTGCGGGCCTCACAGGTCACCCTCTGACTGGAGGGTGGGTGACAGCTCCTGCTCCCAGTCCCCGTGCAGGTGTGTCCTCCTCCTCTACCTCCTGCACCTGCCCCTGAGGTATCCGTCCCAGCCCTTTCTCTTCATGCCCTGTAGTGTCATCTCAGTCTGGATGGTGTCTTGATCTATGCCTACTGCCTGCTGGAGATGCCTCGCACCCCCACCTGGACCTCCACTGGTCCCTCAAACTCAACAGTCTTCCCCACTCCCATCCCAGTACAACACATCCATCCCAGCCCCCTACATGGGGACCTAGACAGCAAACACTTTTAAATGCTTTCAAAGTGGTTTTGTTACGTTTTAATATTCTCATGTTACTTTTGAATGGGTAATGTGCCCACACAGCAAAATTCAAAAGGCACAAAAGGGCTTATGGTGATAAGTCCACCTTGCAGCTCAGTCCCCAGCCACCCCGTTCCCCTCCTCAGCTATTCTGGCAGGAAGCAAAGCATTCCTGTTTTCCTTTCTCTCGCCCCAATGTGTTCTGCACATTGTTGGTTTCCACTCACTATCTACCTTGAAGTTTGCTCCATATTTGTTTATAGAGAGCTTCCTTCATATGAATAGAATTCCCTTACGTAGCAGTGCTAGAATTCATCTGAGTAGCTCCTGCGGAAGGAAGGCCAGGTTTTCCCCCACCCTTCACCAGCACAGCAATGCTGCTGTGTATGGCGTTGTGCCCACACTGTTTTGTCCAGGCATGAGTATCTGAAGGCAGCCTCCCCGGGCAGGGGGTGGCAGGGTGACAGGTGTCTGCATTTGTGTCCAATTGCCCTTGATGGGGGCTGCTCCCGTTCACCCTCCCACCAGCAGTGTGTTGGAAATCTCGTCTCCCCACATTCTCACCAACACAGTGTTTTAGGCAACTTTATTTTTGACACTCCAATAGGCAAAAAATGATATTGCCGTCTGGGGTTTTAATTCACATTTCTTTTCATATGAGTGAGCATCTTTTCGAACAGTTGAAAGCCATCCGTATTTCCTTTTGCTGTGAACTGTGTTTTCAGACCCTTTGCCTATTTTCTTATCTGGTGTTGGTCTTTTTTTTTTTTTTCACTGATGTCCATGTTAGGGAAATTAGCTCTCTGTCTATCACATGAGTTACAGCCATGTTTTTCCAGATTGTCACTGGCCCTTTGGTTTATCTGATGGTGGCTTGAGCCATGCGGACTTCCTCATGTTTACGTAGTTTCGTTAATGAAGCCATAAGTTCTTTGTGATTCCTTAGAAAGGCCTTTGCCACTCTAAAATTGTATTTTTAAAACATTCTTCTATGCTTTCTTCTTGCAGCTTTATGGTTTAACTTTTTGCACTTAGTTACGAGACACACCTCATATGACCCCCCTGTACAGTGGGAAGCACATCCGACTTCGTATTTTTCCAGAGGGCTGCCCTTTGACCCGCACCGCCTTCCCTCACCACGTGTCTCCTCCCCACCTGATGAAAAGCCTCCCCTGTCTCACACCAAATCCGCAGCGTGTCTGAAGTCAGTTCTGCACGGGGCAGTTTTCTTGGCGCTTTTCCTCCTCTCGGCCCCAGCGCTGTGGTACCCTCAGGGCTCTGTGGCTGCTCCCTCCTGAGTATTTCTTGAATCCACCTGCTCTCGCTCTCCACCTGGAAGCTGTAGTTCAGGCCTCGGCATTTCTCCCAGGAATGCACAGCTAGGTTAGCGCCGGGAAGAGGGGCTGTGAGCTGTCCACACTGCTCATGGGGCCCTGTGCTCCCCCTGCCCTTGGGTAAAGCCCGCTGTCCACGCTTCTCCCGTCCACCCTCCCCACCCCGTCGCATGCTCCCCTCTGCATCACTCAGACCACACCCTGGAAGTTCTTCAAATGCTGTGCCCAGTGTTCTCTCTCACGAGCCTTTCCCTCTGCCCAGAAGTCCCTGTCCTCCCTCTTCTGCCTGACCAGATCCTATTTCTCCTCCAACACAGAGCATGGGGGTGCCTCCTCCAGGCCCCCAACACCCTCTGCTCAGCTCCCTGCCCCTTATCGTGGATGGGTACCAGCCTGCCTGTCAACCTTCAGCATGCACGTGACCTGCACACAACATGCCGAGGTGTGGACATGCGTTTGCTCTAGCCGGACACAGGCAAGAGGCCCCGGGGGCTTCCCCACACCGTCCAACAATGCACCCCCCACCCCACCCCACCCCCGTCTCCTCCAATGGGCAGGTCTTGGTTCTCAGCTCTCAAAGTGCTCCATGGCCCCCCAGGCCATTTAACTTAGTTCCTTCCCTTAGTTCCTGCCTTTCTCCTTGTGCGTGGCCATGGGTGTCACTCCTCCAGCTCTGGGTGGTTCAGGGACTCCCCACACTGAGCATCAGGAGAAGGGGAAGGGAAAGACACCTTCTATGTGGCCTGGCCCCGGGAGGGTGGAGAAGATTGGCCCCTGCCAG